>NW_026111611.1:60000-200000 GCF_024679095.1 Eriocheir sinensis | reverse complement strand
TATATATATATATATATATATATATATATATATATATATATATATATATATATATATATATATATATATATATATATACCATATATATATATATATATATATATATATATATATATATATGTGTGGGTGTGTATATATATAGAGAGATAGAGAGAGAGAGAGAGAGAGAGAGAGAGAGAGAGAGAGAGAGAGAGAGAGAGAGAGATTATTTTAGGAAATCAAGACGAATAGGAACGCGAAATTTAGCGAAATGAGAAAAAATACTATGAAAGATGGAAGAGAGGGAGCTAGGTTCAAACGGTCAACAGCCTATGACTGTCTCTCTCTCTCTCTCTCTCTCTCTCTGTCAGACACACATATCATCAACCCACAAGTATATTTTGTGCTGATTTTTCCTGCCTCCATCACCACAACCATCATCACTACCATCAGGGGTTGGATCACTTTTGCGTTGCGGGACTAGTATCTTTGTTTGTTTTTTTCAAGCCTCCATCCGTAAGGGAGTTGCAAGGTTAGCGCCGGCTCGCTCAGAGTGCAATTCATTGTCTGACCGTCGCCAATGACTGTGGCTTACATCCATACCTCTATAGAGAGAAAGAAGATGGTGTGTGTGTGTGGGTGTGTGTGTGTGTGTTAGTCAGGGGTTGGATCACTTTTACGTCGCGAGACGAGTATCTTGTGTGTGTGTGTGTGTGTGTGTGTGTGTGTGTGTGTGTGTGTGTGTGTGTGTGAGTGAGGTGTTGATCACTTTTTAGTCGCGAGACGAGTATCTTGTGTGTGTGTGTGTGTGTGTGTGTGTGTGTGTGTGTGTGTGTGTGTGTGTGTTAGTCAGGGGTGGATCACTTTTACGTCGCGAGACGAGTATCTTGTGTGTGTGTGTGTGTGTGTGTGTGTGTGTGTGTGTGTGTGTGTGTGTGTGTGTGTGTGTGTGTGTGTTAGTCAGGGGTGGATCACTATTACGTCGCTAGACGAGTATCTTGTGTGTGTGTGTGTGTGTGTGTGTGTGTGTGTTTGTGTTAGTCAGGGGTTGGATCACTTTTACGTCGCGAGACGAGTATCTTCTGTGTGTGTGTGTGTGTGTGTGTGTGTTAGTCAGGTGGATCACTTTACGTCGCGAGACGAGTATCTTGAGTGTGTGTGTGTGTGTGTGTTAGGGGTGGATCACTTTTACGTCGCGAGACAAGTATCTTGGGCTCGGCCACTAAGAAATGCATAACTGGTAACTTTGTCGGCAAGGCAGGCGGGAGAGAGGGAGAGAGAGAGAGATTCATGAAAACGGCAGAAAACATTAGTTGCCTAAGCTCCCAAACATTCCTCGATTAATTCAATGAGACGATGAAGAAGTATGTCGGATCCTTCAGCATTAAGATGAACTCCATCACTCCCCAAGTCCTCATTTTCTATGCCCATGCCATGGAAACGGAATTTAGAGTCCGGCAGCCTCTGAGACACCTGTTGACTGCATTTTTACCGTCTTGTACCTTCTGGTGTTATACCCCGCGGCTGTAGGCGGGGTTCAATGCTTATGATGTGGCATGCACCTCCAGTGAGTTCTTCAACCGTTAGGCAAGCTCTGCAATTTCTCTTCCAAGCTCACTGGGTATTGTGTTCTCATTAATATCATTCCTGCCTAACAGCAAAGCGTGAACTCGGGTTGGTAGTCAATAAATTCTTCCCAGACAGGGCGTTGCATGATGTTACTGACTTTAGCCCCAGGTGAACCATACTTAGCAAGCTCGAACCACGGCATCTTCATCGGTGAGTCAAACCTAAGCCTAGAAACGTAGCTGTGTCCCAAGATGGCTACCTTTCATCTCCCTGCAACTCAAGTCACCTGTGCTAGTGCTACCTCCATGACTCCTGATAATAAAAAAAAAAAGCTAATCTGCAGATAGAATTCGGGGTGCCCCGCCAAAACTCTATTTGCCGAAACTATTTCTAATAATGTCTGCTAAGAAACACAAGAAATATAGCTAACGGTGCGCAACACAATAATGTTGCCAGGCTCGGACTGTAGACTTGCTGTCTTTTTTTCTGCTGGATCACACAACCGCTCAGCGCACTGCCAAACAAAATAGAAAATAAAAATCGTGACTGTCAACAAATTATATTTTAGCTACCTGGCAACTTTCAGTACAGTACCATAATTTGTATGTATGTATATATATATATATATATATATATATATATATATATATATATATATATATATATATATATATATATATATATATATATATATATATATATATATATATATATATATATATATATATATATATATATATATATATATATATATATATATATATATATATATATATATATATATATATATATATATATATATATATATATATATATATATATATATATATATATATATATATATATATATATATATATATATATATATATATATATATATATATATATATATATATATATATATATATATATATATATATATATATATATATATATATATATATATATATATATAAATTATGGTTTCAATTTATCGTAACAATTACAACATAAATGTTTAGATGCTGATCGCAAGCAACATGTTTAGAAATTTGACACATTATTCTGCTCCTTTTGACTTTAGATCTATTATTTGTGTAACCTGGCCCCTGGATAGAATCTAGACATGCTGAACATCTCGCTCGCTCTTCTGCTCTGACGGGTTGCCCTTCAGGCACAGCATCAAGTTCAGGTTCAGAGTCATCTAGCAGCAGTTTGATCTTAGCTATTGTACTCTGCGGCAAACCAGGAGTTTCCTTCCGTCTCCGTATTTGTGGAATACATAGTGACATCACCAGCTCCGAGCCATAATTAAATGAATTTATACTCCTGGGATCCTTGTTGGTATTTTTACCAAATATTGTTTGAGAATTCACTCGAGCAGTATCTAAAATATATGAAAATGCATTGACAGTCCATTTTCTAGACTTGGTGTTAACTGTGTAAAAATTGATTCTCTGGTCAACAATATCAGTGCCTCCTTTAGTGAAGTCATACAGTTTATATATTGCTGGCTTCTTTTGATTGTCATCTTTAGTGACGCCTAACAAGGGGGGCAGCGTACTCAAAAGCAAACGTTACGCAGGCCCTTGCTTTTGGTTTGTTTCACATAGGAATTAAGGTACATTTTTCCTTGACACTTTTCCTTGTACACTTCATAAGATTTATCTTCTCTTGCATTGACTTCCTTTATCTGTGGTGGTATTCCTTTTCTAGACTGATCTAGTGTGCCCAAAGCAGTGATGTCTTTCGTCAACAGCCAATCGAATAGCTCTAAGCTAGTGTATAGTCTGTCCAGACTAATGGTCTTGCCACACAAGTTGACACTGCTACTCAACTGGTTCACTAGTGCTTTGACTGTTGGCAGAGTACCGCGTATGTAATAGGGCTGGGCTCTTCTTTGGGTTTGCCAGAATAGACAATTGTTCTAAATGTAAACGGATACCTTACAGCGTTGATCGACTTATATAATAGGCCATATCGGACAGGCTTGCTCCTGTTGTATTGTTTGAAACCTATTTGAGTTCTGCATCCATATAAGGTTTCATCAATGGTCAAGTAGTCGTCTGGTTGTAGGACTGAACTACAGCGCACATTGAATGCCTCAAAGAGTTCCCTCACTGCTGCGAACCTGTCATGTAACCATCTTTGAGGGCGAGTGGCGAGATCGTCAAATGTTATGTTAGCATGAAGAAAAGCAAATCTATGCCATGACATGACAGCACCAAAAATTGGGTGACCTATTTTTTCCTTGAAAAGAAGTTTTTGGTCATGTGTGTTTTGTCCTAACAAACCTCTAACATATAACAGGCCCAGAAAAGCTCTCATCTCTACAGAATCTGTTGTTCTAATGTGTACTGTGTCTTTCTTTACTGTTTCTCTCTCTGATAATTGGTCAATTATCTTTTGAATTTTAACATTAGTGTTCCGCACTATTTCATCAATAATATGATCTGTAATAAACAATTCCCATGCTTTTATAGCTGTGTCAGCCTCAGTTGCCTCACCTAGTAAACTTCCTGCACGTATCAAGTTACTTTCAATCTCATTATTAGTCCATTGGTTTTGCCAGGTTACTTGTTTCCCAGGCTGTGACCCCCTAGGCTTTTGTAAGAAGACTGTATGCTCTTTGGTTTCGTGGGGAAGGTGAAAATCATCATAGTTATTTACAGTGAGGCAGCTATCCAAAGAGTTTACTGACCTGTCTCTTACTAACTGTTTCCTATGTCTGTTAGGAATCCATTCATCTACCTCTGCAGCATCATCCTAATATTCAAATTCGCTTCCTTCTGCCTCACTCTCTGATAATGGATCAGGAAACACATCAACATCTCGCAAAAAATCACCGATAACATCAGTAATAAAATTTTCCTGTGGCTCCGTAAACCCATACTCACTTTGTGCCATAGTACTGTTGTTATACTCCTTGTGAGTCAACCTACGTCACGAACAGACCTTGGTAGCAGGTAACGGAAAAGGTGATGATGTCGTGAAGTCAGTGTGTAAGCTTTTAGACCAAGCTAACGCCTCGCCGCAATCACAAGCTCGTGTCGCCAACTGCCGTTGAATAACTCTCGTACACAGCGGGCTGTGTACGTTTTTATTATGTTTTTATTACAGCCAGCTTGTTTGTTGGTCTGTTTAGTGTATCAGCTAAAGCTTTGTTAACATAAAAGATGCAGAACATGCAGTATAGCACTATACAATACAGGTATATTAATACTTATAACAGTAATAATATCGTCATCCGGAGGCGTTTGAACGTTGGTTTTTTTTTTCACAGCGTATCGCCGTGCTTCAAAATGATTCGCGTCGGTGTTTCTAAATATTCGTGTTTAGCAAGATAACGGAGGCTCCTATGGTTATTTTTGATATCGCATCTTAATCTACGGTATTTTCTACTTTTATCAGTAGGTCTGTTTTTCTTTTAAACTTGGTACTAAAAAAAAAATGATCGTTTTGACAAAAATCCTCAGGGGGGGGGGGGGCAATTGTGGCCCGGGTCGGAACGTATAGGGTTAAGACGCACCTAGAAAGAGGGGTAGGAGCAAGCTTTTATGTAAAGGGTGGATGCTTCCGCGGGGAGGTAAATATACGTTTTGGCCTTCTTAATCTTCTCACTGCGGCGGTGATGAAACACGTGTCGTCAGTCGATCAGTCAAGTACCTATCCGCCTGCCTATCGCCTCTTATCACGTGTTCGGCAAAGGTACTAAATAAACGTTTTGGTGTTTTTGTGTCATTCCTGCCGCAGTAAGGAGGCGTGCATGGTTAGCTCTGTACCTCCCAGCCTGCCGCCTCTCATCACGCGCTCGGCCAAGGTACTAAATAAACGTTCTGGTCTTTTTGTGTCATTCCTACCGCAATAAGGATGCGTGCATGGTTAGTTCATATGAACATAAGAACATTAGAACATAAGAACGTAGGAGTCTGCAAGAGGCCGGTAGGCCTGTACAAGGCAGCTCCTCTGAACTTAAGCTCCCGTGTATCTAACCCCACCTAATATCGCTGTTCATGAATTTATCTAATCTATTTTTTAATATGGCAATTGTATAGGCATTCACCACGTGACTGCTAAGGCTATTCCACTCATCCACAACCCTGTTAGTAAATCAATTTTTGCCTATGTCCCTGTTGAATCTGAGTTTATCCAGTTTAAACCCATTACTTCGTGTCCTACCCGGTTCTCTTACCAACAAAACCTTATGAATATCTCCCTTATTAAAGCCCTTCATCCATTTATAAACCTCGATCATGTCTCTACGCACCCTTCGCCTTTCTAGAGAATGCAAGTTTAACTGTTTGAGTCTTTCCTCGTATGGCAAGTTTCTCAACCCCTGAATCATCTTAGTAATCCTCCTCAGCACCGATTCTAACATTTTGAAATCCATTCTATAGTAAGGTGACCAGAACTGAACCGCATAGTCAAGATGAGGTCTAAATAGTGTTAAATATAGTTTGAGGAAGACTTCGGCGCTTCTGTTGCTTACGCTCCTTGAAATAAATCCCAGTACCCTATTTGCTCGATTTCTAGCTTGAATGCATTGTGCCCTTGGACGGAGATCAGAGTTCACTAAGACCCCTAAATCCCTCTCGCACCCAGAGCTGCTTATGAGAGTGTCATTTAAGCAATAGTTGTGAGAGGGGTTGTTCCTACCTACACACAGAATACTACACTTACCTACATTGAACTCCATCTGCCATTTATCCCCTCAGCCATACAATCTGTTTAGTTCACCCTGGAGAATACTAGCGTCCTGATCCGACTCAATTACTCTACCGATCTTGGTATCATCTGCAAACTTACTGACATCACTACTAAGTCCTGTATCTATGCCATTGATATAAATAATAAACAAAAGTGGACCTAATACCGAACCTTGTGGGACCCCACTCGTAACACATCCCCAGTCAGATCATTTACCATTGATTTGCACTCTTTGCTTCCTATTGCTAAGCCACGCCTTGACCCAGTTCAAAACTTTACCCTCTACTCCGTGAGCCTGTAATTTAAGCAACAGTCGTTGGTGAGGAACTTTGTCAAACGCTTTACTAAAATCAAGATAGATTACATTATAATTTTCATATCTGTCTACCGCCTCAAATACTTTATTGAAGAAGGACAAGAGATTGGTGAGGCATGACCTACCTTTCGTGAACCCATGCTGCGAGTCGTTCAGTACTTCCCAGCCTGGCGCCTCTCATCACGTGTTCGGCCAAGGTACTAAATAAACGTTCTGGTCTTTTTGTGTCATTCCTGCCGCAGTAAGGATGCGTGCATGGATATTTCAGTACCTCCTAGCCTGGCGCCTCTCATCTCTTGCTCGGCCAAGGTATACTAAAGGAAGAAATACAGACAGTACACACCGATTTTAGTGTTATTACGTGAATACGAACCAGATAAAGAAAAAACGTACCAGAGTAAGACTTTCCATCTCTTATTGTGCCTTCCCTTCAAAATCATACGTTTCCTCATCATACAGTGTTGTAGAAAGCCTCAATATTATCCATATTCACATATTTTCTTGACAGCACTTCCTACCTCAAAATACACAGCAAGCCTATTTGGCAAAGAGCCACCAGTACCTAATATCATTTACCAAAACCGCGGGAATACCTGGGATTTTTTATTTGCGAGTCTCAGGCGGGCTTCACGTGCTCGGCCAAGGCGCTAGAACACACTTTTACCCCGTGAGTCCCAGGTTAGCTAATGCCGTAAGCGGCGGCGTGTTCTGCCGGTTAGCACGGTACCTCCCTGCATGTCACCGCTCATCCCGTGCTCGGTTAGCTGATGCCCTGAGCGTCCGCCGCGTTCAGTCGGTCAGTTCAGTACCTTCCTGCATGTCGCCTTTCATCTCGCGCTCAACCAAGGCACCAGAACACACTTTTACCCCGTGAGTCCCAGGTTAGCTATGCCCTGAGCGTCCGCCGCGTTCAGTCGGTCAGTTCAGTACCTCCCTTCATGTCGCCTTTCATCTCGTGCTCAACCAAGGCACCAGAACACACTTTTATCCCGTGAGTCCCAGGTTAGCCAATGCCCTGAGCGTCGGCCGTGTTCAGTCGGTCAGTCCAGTCCTCCCTTCATGTCGCCGCTCATCTCGTGCTCAACCAAGGCACTAGAACACACTTCTCCCGCGCTAGTCCCGCGCTGGTTAACGGCGGCCGCGGCGCTGTAAAACCCTGGCGATAAAGCGGCGCACGGGTTATGCCCCAAATACACTGCCGAATTTTGTCTCACGAATGTGCGCGAATATGCAAGTTATCCTGTGTCGCGAACAGGTTTGGCATCTTTCTTGCCTGTTCTTGGCCGTTCGGGGACATGTCTGCGTCCACCACGCGACTTTTGACAGTTGGTCACGACCGCCACGAAAGTTTCATGTTGCATGAAAAATTCGCGGCCATTCGCCGAATGTGCACGAATGCAAAATGGACGCCGAATCGTCGCCGAAATGTCGCCGACATGTCGCAGACAATTTGGCGTTCGATTCGCGATGTTCGAAAATTGTCGCCGAATTTTCACCGTTGAAATTTAAATTTTATTGGCAAATTTGTCGCCGATATGTCGCCGACGATTCAGGGACATGTCTCCGACATGTCGCCGAATGGCCAAGACTATTCGGGGACATGTCCCCGAATATTCGGCGAATTAATCACGACACGGCAAACGGGTCGCGGTGGGAGGTGTACACGGGGGTCTATCTATCTATCTATCTATCTATATATCCATCTATGTATTCTCTCTCTCTAAATAAATAAATAAATAAATAAATAAATAAATAGCTAATTAAATAGCTAAATAAATAAATAAATAAATAAACAAACAAATAAATATATAAATAAATAAATAAATAAATAAATAAATAATAAATAAATATATATATATATATATATATATATATATATATATATATATATATATATATATATATATATATATATATATATATATATATATATATATATATATATATATATATATATATATATATATATATATATATATATATATATATATATATATATATATATATATATATATATATATATATATATATATATATATATATATATATATATATATATATATATATATATACGGAATAAAATAATACTATAATAATAAATAGTAAACAAGAAAATATGAAAAACAAGAAGAATCTGAATATAAAAATTAGGTATGGAACTAACATTTTCATTTATTTCATAATTAATTTATTATTTATTACTTTATTTATTTCTTAATATCATTATTCTGTCATTATTTAACCTTTGTTTCATTTTCAGTTATTTAGATTTATATATTTTTTCAGTTAATGGTTTGTTTACTAATATTACGTAAACATTCATTCATTCTAAAATATTTGTAGGAGAGCAAAACAAAAACAAGTCACATTTATACATTTTATTACACATACTATCATACATGTTACCACACAAATTACCACACATGGTATTTACTCGCCCACAATTCTGTCCTGCCAGGTCACTGCTCCCCGGGTGTTGTAGTAGTCCATGAGGTAGGCGCGGATTCCCGAGCTTTTATATGCCACATGGACATCAGATGATCAGCTGTCAGAAATCTTGGCACCGTCGGAGATTTGTCCCCGACAAGTCGCCGACACTTCGGGGACATGCGAAGACAATTCGGAGACTTGTCGCCAGTTATTCCGCGACAAAAAAAAACGTAAAAATTTCAGATTTTGAGCTCGGCGACAAGGACACCGAAAAGTCGGCGACATGTCTCCGAACTGTCCCCGAATTGTCTTGAGAATTCGCCGACATGTCGCCGACATGTCGCCGAATGGTCACGAACTGTAAGAATCTTGGTCATGTCGGCGAACCGGTCGCCGAATTTTTTCACGAACTGATTCGGTGTCAAGTTCGTGGCCAAAATTCGGCAGTGTATTTGGAGCTTTAGCACACCGTTCCCTATCTTGCCGCCCCGCGCTGATAGCAACTCATAAAGGAAGGCGCGGGGGAACGTCCTCGTAAACTGCGGCATATGAAGCAGACACGCACAATAAAACGCGGTAATAGAAGTAATATGAAAGTGTGAACGAGATTCGAGAAAAGAAAAAGAGAACACACAGAATTCTGCAATTGAACACATGGGCGAGAGTGGCACTGACGATCCCCCTCTCCCACCCCTCAAGGCACATAGGCATTCATGCAGGCACCTCTTGAGCATAATGTGTGTGTGTGTGTGTGTGTGTGTGTGTGTGTGTGTGTGTGTGTGTGTGTGTGTGTGTGTGTGTGTGTGTGTGTGTGTGTGTGTGTGTGTGTGTGTGTGTGTGTGTGTGTGTGTGTGTGTGTGTGGTGTGCAGGGCCGACGACGCTGATTTCGGTAGAGTTAGGCAGAAGTTTCCGAGAAGGAGCTGCTGGTGATAATTTATGCCCGACTCCATCTCTCATAGCTACGTCCTCCTTGTGTTCCATCCTCCTTCCAACGGTGGTGTTGTGATGCCTCTGTGTTGCTGTTACGGAAGATCTGGTGTTGTTTTTCCTCCCTGCGGTGTTGTGTTGCATCTGTGCTTCTTTGATACTATTAAGAAGGATCTGTTGTTCTGACTGTCTTGTGTTGCTAAGGAAGATAATTTATGTTGTTCTCCTTCCTGCGGTGTTGTCTCATTTGTGTTTCTGTGTTGCTACTAACGAAGACCTGTTGTCCCGGCGGTATTGTGTGGCTAAAGAAAGATAATTTAGGTTGTCTTGCCGGCGGTGTTGTGCTCTTTTACTTCTTGTTCTTGCTGTTAGGAATGCGAAATTTTGGTCTTCCAAAAAAAAAAAAGCGGAAGGAAATGACAGAAGAGCAGAACAGAAGCAAGGGACGGAATGAAGGGAATGTGTGTGTGGAGGAGGAGGCAACAGAGGAAGGGGAGGAACTATTAAAAAGGACAGAAAATGATGTTTGTACTACGGTGGTCAGGAGGAGGAGAAGGAGACAGCTGATAACCCTAGCTGCCTGGCCGAACATCACCTTTTCTCTTCCTTACCTTTGATCTGAAGGAGGAGGAGAAGGAGGAGGAGGAGGAAGAGAGGAGGAGGAGGAGGAAGAGGAGGAAGAGGAGGAGGGGGAAGGGAAGGAGAAAGGAGACGGAGATACATTTCTGACGTACTTTTGTTATGTGTGTGACCGAGTGTGAGGAGGAGGAAAAGAAGAAGAAGAAGAAAAAAGAAAAAGAAGAAGAAAAAAAGAAGAAGAAGAAGAAGAAGAGGAATGGAGGGGCAAGATTGGTTATGATTTCCTCTGATCCTCCTTGTTTTACACACACACACACACACACACACACACACACACACACACACACACACACAAACACACACACACACACACACACACACACACACACACACACACACACACACACACACACACACACACACACACACACACACACACACACACACACACAGTTGTAGTAGTTGAGAGAGAGAGAGAGAGAGAGAGAGAGAGAGAGAGAGAGAGAGAGAGAGAGAGAGAGAGAGAGAGAGAGAGAGAGAGAGAGAGAGAGAGAGAGAGAAAAGGAAAAGAAAGATTACAAAGAAAAAAAAAGAAAGAATAAAAGAATAAAGGAAGAGAGAGAGAGAGAGAGAGAGAGAGAGAGAGAGAGAGAGAGAGAGAGAGAGAGAGAGAGAGAGAGAGAGAGAGAGAGAGAGAGAGAGAGAGAGAGAGAGAGAGAGAGAGAGCATGACCGTTGAGTCATTAAAGTAAAATTATCGTTTGTCGGGGCCAGTCCGTCAGCCAATCAGTATTAGTCAGTCAGTCATCAGTCAGTAAAATCAGTCAGCTTGTCAGGTAGTCAATCACTTAATCAGTCAGTTAGTCGATTAGTCGGCCAGTTAGTCCGTCAGTTAGTTGATAAGTCATTTTGTCAAGCAGTCAGTGTGTCAGCGAGTCAGTCATTCAGTCAATAAGAGAGTGAGTGAATCAGTCATTCAGACACCCAGTCAGTCAGTCCCCCGCGCTGTGATGACAAATTAAAACAGTGTATCATTGAAGTGCCCCGCCGCGGTGACTGCTTGACCTAGCTGATCGTGAAGGATTGCTCTCCCGCGGCGACGAGTAAACACAGCAAGACCACGCGACGGAGACCCGGCAAGACGAGGGGGAAGACGAAGATAATGATGAGGAAAAAGAAGAAGATGTAAAAAAGATGATGGCGAACAAGAATCAGAAGAGAAAAAAAGAGACACCGCAGAAGAAGAAAAAGATGAACGTTAAGAAACGCAGAAAATGATAATAATAAGGATGATGATTAGGAGGAGGAGAAGGAGGAACACGGCGGGCGGATGGATAGGTGGGGTGGAGGGATTTAAAGGTTGGGTTGAGTGGGTTGGGAGCATGTTGGAGTGGATATGGGTGTGCGTAGGTGGACAGGGGTGGGTGAGGTGCTGTGAGGGTGGATGCATTGGAGAGGGCATTTTGGGTGAGCAGGGGTGTGGAGACGGGCATTTTGATGAGTAGTGGTTGGACGGTGGTTAGGTGGGTGGGGTGGAGGTAAGCTGGGTGGGTACGCCAGATGGGTGGATTGGGGTGGGGTTGGGTGGGGTCAATAATCATTTCGGGGTGGGCGGGGGGTGGGCGGGGTGGGGTGCTGTGGGGTGAGCCTGTGTGCGTTGTTCCTCTACCACAGCGTCTCTTTGTCCTGTCCGCAGGTTGGCGTCGTGACGCAGAGCACAGGCTGGTGTGTGGGGGACGGGACGGCGCAGGGTAAGGAAAGGGCTGCTCCACACAAGGTCCACACACTCCTCCACCCATCTAGCCACCCATGTCCCTCCTCCCTACATCTTTCCACCTCTCTCCCTTCTTCCGTTTTTATTTTTATTTACGTGTTGTCCCCCATGCATTCATCCACGTCCACCTCCCTCCACCCTTCTTTCTTTTATATTTCATGTCATCTCTTTGCCCTGCTCTATCCACACCGTCTGTCCCCCTCCTTCCATGCGTCCAGCTCTCCTTCCTTCCCCTCGCCCATACAAGTCACTCTTGTCACCCACTCCCACACTGTCTCTCTCCCTCCTTCCGTGAAGGCAGTCGGGGGCGAGGCCATCTCGGGGGTGACACGCGGCGGGCGGCGTGTGTGTGTGTGTGTGTGTGTGTGTGTGTGTGTGTGGAGGGTGGGGCGGGGGAGCAGAGTAGCATGTTAGGGCTACTACATATATTATTTTTCAAATTTTTCCCTAGTGATCTTTCTCACAATAATAAAAAGAGTATAACTTTCCAAACGCGACAACATTGGTAAGAGAGGATGCAGTACTGGATAAACGTTTGCTTTGAATAGATAAACGTTTGCTGTGACTGGGTAAACGTTCGCGGTAATATTCATATGTAACGTTTCTATTTATCAAATTTGCCTTTGAGCTGCATCCCCGCTTTGCTATAAAAAAAATGTTATCTTGTCCTTCCTCTGTCCCTTACCAGCGAATGTACGTGGTGAGGAGGACTGGAGGTGGAGGTGGAGGTGGATTCTTTCTTGATCTTCCTTGGGGATTGGAGATGGAGTGGAGTGGAAATGAAGTGGGGTCGCCGCCGTCCGTCAGAGGCGCTAATGACACTGTAAACAACCTCTACCTTACCTCCTCCTCCTCCTCCTCCTCCTCTCCATCACCTCATCTCCTTGAACTGACGGTTACCTCGTTTACCTCCTCCTCCTCCTCCTCCTCTCCATCCCCTCATCTCCTTGAACTGACGGTTACCTCGTTTACCTCCTCCTCCTCCTCCTCCTCCTCCTCCTCCTCTCCATCCCCTCATCTCCTTGAACTGACGGTTACCTCGTTTACCTCCTCCTCCTCCTCCTCCTCCTCCTCCTCTCCATCCCCTCATCTCCTTGAACTGACGGTTACCTCGTTTACCTCTTCCTCCTTTTCCTCCTCCTCCTCTCCATCCCCTCATCTCCTTGAACTGACGGTTACCTCGTTTACCTCCTCCTCCTCCTCCTCCTCCTCCTCTCCATCCCCTCATCTCCTTGAACTGACGGTTACCTCGTTTACCTCCTCCTCCTCCTCCTCCTCCTCTCCATCCCCTCATCTCCTTGAACTGACGGTTACCTCGTTTACCTCCTCCTCCTCCTTTTCCTCCTCCTCCTCTCCATCCCCTCATCTCCTTGAACTGACGGTTACCTCGTTTACCTCCTCCTCCTCCTCCTCTTCCTCCTCTTTAGTTTCCTATTCCGCCTTGTTTTTTTTCCCGTAATGGAGGAGGAGGAAGCTGATAGTATCTAATTTTCTTTCTGATCTTATCTCCATTTTTTTCACATTATTTAATCAAGTTTATATTATTGAGTGTGTACGAGAGAGAGAGAGAGAGAGAGAGAGAGAGAGAGAGAGAGAGAGAGAGAGAGAGAGAGAGAGAGAGAGAGAGAGAGAGAGAGAGAGAGAGAGAGAGAGAGAGAGAGAGAGAGAGAGAGAGAGAGAGAGAGAGAGAGAGTATTTGCTCTGTCTAATCTTTACTTTAGTTTTTTAGTCTTTTTCTAAACACATGTTTGGTATAAGATTGTGCTACATGGTGTGGGAGAGCGTTCCATAGCCTGGGGCCTTGGACTGGGAGCGAACGTGTCCCGCAGTGTGTGTTGGTGTGGGTAACATGTAGGTTGCAGCAACACCAAAAATGGTCTTCTTGTCCATTTTGAGCCAGTTCAGTTGTGTAATAAAAGAGGTGGCGTGGTCACACCTCCTCGCTCCCCCAATTCATATCTTTGCCGCAAAGTTCTGTAGTTATTTGTAGTGCCGTACACTGGTAGACAATAATTAATGATATTTAGAGGAAGGGAATTCCTTTTGTATGTATTATATTATCAAATTTATATTTAATTATGGTTGTAAATAGTAGAGTTGCAATGTCTTTCTTGTGGATTTCGTTTATATGTATGTTAAACGTCAAGTGGGAGTCCATATAAACGCCAAGATTCTTGATATATTTGCTAGGAGTGATGGGAGTGCTGCCAAAGATGAGAGTGGTGTTTTGGGGAATTTGTTCAATGCTTGACCACGTCCACACTGTGTTTTATTAGTATTCAGCAATAGACCGTTTTTATTATAGTACTCCCTGGCCAGTGTGAAGGTCTCTTGTGCCGCCATGATGGGGTCAGGCAGCGTATTATTTGTGTCAGTGTTCTCGGGCTGGGTGTCGTCTGCGTACTGTACCATCGCGCGTCTATGCATCGTTTCAGCGAGGTCTTTGACAAAAATGATGAAAAGAATTGCCCCTAATATTGATCCCTGCGGAACTCCGTATTGTATTGGTGCAGTCGTAGACGTGGTACTATTGACTTTCACTTTTTTACCTTGAGCAGTTTATATTAAGATATCGTGTTTTATGCTACTGAAGGCTTTTGATAGGTCGCACAATGTTATAAGCAATAGTTTCTTCTCATCCATATTTCTGCATGTTATTTGTAACCGTGGTAAGGGCGGTCTCTGTTGAAAGTTTAGGTCTGAAGCCGTGTTGAGTGTTAGAGAGAAGCTTCTTGGACTCTAGGAAGGTGGTCATCTGTTGGACTACAGTTTTCTCTAATATCTCTGAGAGAATGGGTAACAGTGATATTGGGCGATAATTGTTTACGTTCCCCCAGCCTCTGTTTTTATAGATAGGTATGACGGTCGCGTGTTTCCACATGGTAGGGAATTTTCCAGTAACAATCGATGTGTTGATGATTGTAGTAATGTATGTGATCGTAACGGGTAGGGAATCTTGGATGTACCGAAGTGTAATCCCATCTGAACCGGCTGAGTTAGTGTTCTTTAGGTTTTTAATAGTTAATATGACTGTGTTCATGTCTGCTGGGCCGGCCCTGAAAAGATGAGTGTGGTTTACATCTTGTTGGGGTATAATACGGTTTTGATTTGTTATATTGAGATTGTTTTGCATTGTTAGGAAGGCGCGTTCCCCCACGTTAACAAACAGAACAGTGGATTTATCCGGCATTTCACGTTCGTTTTGAAGTTATTGTTATTAGTTTCTTTTTTGCTGGGTTGATGTCTTGTATTATTTTCCATGTGGCCGCTGAATTGCCTCTACCGTCGTAGATTTTTCTCGGTAATATGATTGTTCAGCATTACGCAGCAGTGACTTTACTATATTGCGTCGGTGTTTATATAGCTCTAGTAACTCAGCATTATTACGATTTTGTCTCAGGCGCGCTTGAAGGGTGTTTCGTGTTGACTTAGCTGAGCGAATTTCGTCGTTTATCCAGGGGTCAAAAGGCTTATTTATTTCTTTGGTGAAAAAAGGAGCGCATTGTTCCAGGCAGTTTGAGAGTACAGACGTGAGGGAGTGTACCTGGATGTCTACGTTGTCTGTAGAGGAAATTTCCTTTAGGGCGGGAGCAGCGCCTATTAAGCCATCACAGGACAGCTCTTTGCTGTGAGCCCCGAGATGACGAAAAGTTCTCATTCCCGGCTTGCGTTTAGGTTTGGTAATTTTAACCGTTGCTGTTATATGGTCACGGTCTGCTATAGTGTTAGGTATTATGTCTTTGTGTATTATTGCGTCATGTTTGTTAGTAACAATGATGTCTAGAAGTGTGGCTGACAGAGGGGTGACACGGGTGTCAATAATCTGGTGTAATTTATTTATACATATTATGGTACCGAGTTTGTTGCTGGTAGGTATATAGTAAAGCATCATTTAAGGCACCGAGCATATAAAAACTTTTGCTCTTCAGGCACATAATCTCAAGGTCTCGTGTATATATTCAAAGGTTTGTTGAGACGCTGAGGGTAATTTTCTACAATGTACACTGATCCAGATGTCTTCAGTACCATTAGGCCTAGCAAGGTCACGCCTAATCAGAGAGAGAGAGAGAGAGAGAGAGAGAGAGAGAGAGAGAGAGAGAGAGAGAGAGAGAGAGAGAGAGAGAGATGAGTGTGTGTGGGTGTTGAAGGGTGGGGGAGTAGATAGATAGATAGATGTTGGTAATGACAACAATATCAACTAACTAAAGCATTACGAAAGCATTATATCTATAAAAAAAAAAAAAAATGGTCTCTCTCTCTCTCTCTCTCTCTCTCTCTCAATAAACAATGAGGGAAATCAGAAGCAAAGAGGGAAACGCATGCCGCGCCAGAACACTCGGCCGGCTCCTGCCATCCCAGACTCGACAAACGCAGCCTTTGCGCCGTCACGGTGTTTACGATTAATTTAATATTCCCGTCTGGAGTTGCTCTGCGTTGTCTGGAGTTCTCGCCCTCCCCCGCCTCAGCGGTGCTTGGGAGCGTCGGGGAGCCCAAGGCCTCTCTGGCGAGCGCCGCAGGGCTCAGGGGTTCCGGCAGGGTGTCTCGGCTCCCTCGGGGCGTCCATGGCGGTGCCGGAGATCCCGAGTGTCCAGGGGCGTGGGGAGGGGAGTGCGTTTGGTGCTGTGTGTTGGTATGGGCGGGTCTTTTCTGGGGTGAAGGAGACTCATTCGTATCAGCACACAGCACCAAGGAAGGGCGATTTCTGAACAACTCCACCAAAGGGATATTACAGGTGAAAAACACCGAAAATAAGGAGAATAAACTAAAGCAACATCAGAAATAGGATAACACTGGAACGGAATTCCAGGAAATAGATATGACGGTAGCACGCCATGAGAAAAATGAAAAAAATAAAACGAAAACACATACCCAAATTCAGCATGAAGGCCCTTGGTGCCGTGTATTGGTGCGGGAGAGCCTTCTCTGGCGTGATGGAGACTCGGCTGTAGCAAGATACGGCACCAGGTGGAGGCGATGTAGATACTCTACACAACACTGTCACACGACACATGAAGAAAAACAACATTGGAGACAGGATAATGCAGAAAAGGAATACCAGGAAAAAAAAAATCAGATACAAAACACAACATTAACAAAATAACAACTAGGATTTAGGACTTTGGTGTGGCATGCTGGTACGGGTAAGCCTTCTCTGGGGTGAAGGAGACTCAGCTGTAGCAGGATACCGCATTAAGGAAAGGCGATGTAGATACCCTACACCACACTGTCACGCGGGAAATAAAGAAAAATAACACCGGAGACGGAATAATACAGAAGAAAAGGAAAAGGATCACATAGAAACACAACATCAATAAAGGGAAAACAACAACAAGGGGACTCGTCTTTTAGTTTGAGGAACATAACAGGATTTAAGTTTAAGCAACAACAAAGGATTTAAGTTTAAGGAACAATAAAGGATTTAAGGATCAAAAAAATATTTCAGTTCAAGGAACAAAAAAGGATTTCAATTAAAGGAACAAAAAAGGATTTAAGTTTACGGAGCAAAAAGGATTGAAGGGATGATAGAGGATTTAACTTTACGAAGTAAAAAAGGATTTAAGTTTACGGAGCAAAAAAAAGATCAAAAAAGGACTTAAGTTTACGGAACAAAAAAGGATTTAAGGAACGAAAGATGATTTATCTTTACGAAGTAAAAAAGGACTTAAGTTTACGGAACAAAAAAGGAGTTAAGGAACGAAAGATGATTTAAGTTTATGGAACAAAAGTTAAAGAACAAAAAAGGATTTAAGCTTACGGAGCAATAAAGGATTTAAGGAACGAAAGAGGATTTAAGTTTGAGGAACAAAAAAATATTTAAGTTTAAGGAACAAAAAAGGATTTAAGTTTACGGAGCAAAAAAGGATTTAAGGAACGAAAGAGGATTTAAGCTTAAGGAACAAAGAAAGTATTTAAGTTCAAGGAACAAAATAGGATTTAATTTTAAGTAACAAAATAAAGGCTTTAAGTTTAAGGAACAGAAAAAGGATTTAAGTTTACGGAGCAAAACATGATTTAAGGAACAAAAAAGGATTCAAGTCTACGGAGCAAAAAAGGATTTATGAAACGAAAGAGGATTTAAGTTTAAGGAACAAAATAAAGGATTTAAGGAACAAAAAGGATTTAAGTTTAAGGAACAAAATAAAGGATTTAAGGAACAAAAAGGATTTAAGTTTAAGGAACAAAAAGGATTTAAGATTAAGGAACAAAAAGGATTTAAGATTAAGGAACAAAACGGATTTAAGTTTAAGGAGCAAAAAGGATTTAAGTTTAAGGAACAAAAAAAAGATTTAAAAAGTCGTGGAAATGAGTGAAGTAATAAAGATAAGAAGAGAGAGAGAGAGAGAGAGAGAGAGAGAGAGAGAGAGAGAGAGAGAGAGAGAGAGAGAGAGAGAGAGAGAGAGAGAGAGAGAGAGAGAAGGAAGAGGAGATGGGAAAAAGGTTCAGAAGAGGAGGAAGTGATCAAGAGGAGGAGGGGAAGAAGGAAGATCAAAGGAAGGAGAGGGGAGAAATATGATAAAGAATAGAAAAGCTGTGGAAGTGGTGTCTTGATAACTCCTCTAACCTCTTTTTCATCGATTTCTGCAACATTCGCGGTCCTCGTTCTAATTTTCATTCTGTGGAACACCGTCTCTCCTCCTCTAAACCTCACCTTCTCTTCCTCACCGAAACACAGGTTTCTGAGCCTTTTGACAACAATCTCTACTCTGTTCCCTCCTACTATCTCTATCCTAAATTTCAATCCAAAGCTGGATGTTGCGTCTACGTGGGCAACGACATCACTTGCTCTCGTGCCCACGACCTTGACTCTTCTGAATTTTCCACCATCTGGCTAAGACTTCATTGTTATTCTATTACTAAATACATATGTGCTGTTTATCTCTCACCTAACTCTACTAACTATGTAAAATTCTTTGACTATTTGAATTCTAAAGTGGAGCACATCTTGACCCACTCTCCCTTCGCTGAAATTTTCATCTTGGGAGATTTCAATGTTCACCACCAGCTTTGGCTTTCATCCTCTTTCACTGACCAACCTAGTGAACAAGCCTACAATTTTGCCCTCCTCAACGACCTGGAGCAGTTGGTTCAGCACTCTACACGTATTCCCGACCGTCTTGGAGACCGACCCATCATACTAGACCTCTTCCTTACCTCTAACCTTTCTGCTTACTCTGTTAAACTGTTTTCTCCGCTGGGCTCCTCCGATCACGACCTTATTTCGGTATCCTGTCCTATCGCTTCTGTACATCCTCTTGACCCACCGAAGAGGCGATGCTTTTGTTTTGTTTCAGCTCGGTGGGACGACCTGAGGGTGTACTTTTCCGATTCCCGTGGAATGATTACTGCTTCCAGGAGAGAGACCCCTCTGTGTGTGCCCAGCGCATCACAGAGGTGATTGTCTCTGGAATGGAGGCATACATTCCACGTCCACTTACTTCCATGTACTCACGCTAAAAAGCCTTGGTTTAATCACGCTTGTTGTCGTGCTGTCAAACATAGACAGGCAGCTCACAAAAGATACCAGAGCTTTTGAACTCCCGCTAACCATGATCTTTACATTTCTGCCCAGAATCGTGCCAAATCTATTCTCCGACTTACCAAAAACGCCTTTATTGATAGAAAATGCCAAAACTTTTTTTTTTTTCTTCTAATTCTTCCCGGGACTTCTGGCATCTAGCCAAAAACATCTCCTCCAACTTCACTTCTTCCTTTTTCCCTCCTTTCCTTAGTCCTGACAGCAGCACTGCCGCCTCATCTATCTCTAAGGCTGAACTCTTCTCTCTAACCGTCTCTAAAAACTCCACTCTTAGTCTGGTGGAATTACACTTAACCATGCAATGCAACATATACAATGTGTTATGGCATTTTATGATGTATTAGGGTCTACTGATCATAAATCAGCCATATGCCAAGCTGGCTTGCTTGAGGATTTTTTTTATTGATAAAAATCCAAGTTAGCTGCTGTCAATTACCAATTTGTAGCTTATCATCATAACTTTTTTTTAATATTCTACCTAGGAATGTAATTTTGGTGGCTAATTATAGGTTTTGGGGGTCAATGAAATCATTGGAAGGGTTATTTTTTAATTCATGAACTAATTTTCATGTAAAAGTCATAATCCCATGACCATTCTTGTATTTACATGGTGTCGTGCAAACACACATTTATACAACAAGCAGTGATTCCTATCAAATTCTTTACCACTGGTATTTTACCCGCAATACAAAAGCATTAACAATTATAGTCAATCTCAAAATCATCTACATCGACGGCAGTGACAGTGTTGGGATTTTTGCAGAGTCCGCAACATGACATTTACAGAATACTGAACAAGAAAGATGGGCAGTTAAACAACTGCACCTAGCAGTAGAACATGAAGAACATGCACATTTGATCATTTTCAGTACATGCAAAGGTGCTGGTGATACATCTAAAGGCATGACAACAAGAGTACACATTTGTGCATCGATGTCCATGGTCCACCCGTAGTGAGCAGGGTTGAGCTGTGGAGGGTCCTTATCCATGTAAGACCTCCAAACGGCAGTTTGAAGATGTGCCCTGAATACGTGTTTTTCGAAGCATTCAGAGGTAGGTGGAAGAGTTCGTAGTTCAGGTGCCGCATTCATCTTGTGGTTTCCCATCTTGAAGGTCCAGACTTTGTTCCTGAGAGCTGTCATGCTTGTTTCTTGAGGAAACCCATAACAAGCAGCAATGATCTTTGTCGCTTCAGTGACCACATGATCGATGGGTTCCTCAACGCAACCCAGTTTCCTCAAGGTAAGTCCAGATTTGAGGTCTTTCACTGCTGTAGCTTTTCCATTCCAGAACATGTACGACACAGTGCCACAACCGGTAACGCAGTGAACAGGCAATAGATCCTGAAGGATGTCGACATGCTTTTCGACAGTGGCCAGTTAGCATAGGATATTGAGAGACTTGTCCCCCACATCACTAATTCACAAGTGAGATGGTTTTCATGATATGCATGAAGCAGCAAAACAAAAATGTCTGTGTCACCTGCCAAGACAGTGATTCGAGTCTTTCCAGGAGTAGGTAGGAAGACACCTACCGAACGGGCGCAAGCCACTCCCGGTGAGGTATATATGGGAGGTGAGAAGGGAGCTGAAGCCCTCCAAAGACCCTTCCCATGTCCTCACTAACCGTTTCCCTATTGTCTCATCAACACCGGAGTGTAGCTCAGCATGCTCTCTAAAGACAGACCCTCTCTCTATCCACACCACACTACATTCACACAACATACACACCTTTTCCCAAAATTTAAATTTCAAAATGGCACACCTACTGCATGCCTCGGAGTCCCCGCCTGGGGGGGGGCACAAATTCCCCCTGGGAGGACTCCCCTTCTGGCTGCCGACCCGAGAGGCGCCTTGATAACTCCTCGAACCTCTTTCTTCTCAATTTCTGCAACATTCGCGGTCTTCGCTCTAATTTTCATTCTGTGGAACACCATCTCTCTTCCTCTAAACTTCACCTTCTCTTTCTCACCGAAACACAGGTTTCTGAGGCTACTGACAGCAATCTCTACTCTGTTCCCTCCTATTATCTCTATCCTAAATTTCATTCCAAAGCTGGATGTTGCGCCTACGTGCGCAACGACATCACTTGCTCTCGTGCCCACAACCTTGATTCTTCAGAATTTTCCACCATCTGGCTAAGACTTCATTGTCATTCTATTACTAAATACATGTGTGCTGTTTACCTCTCACCTAACTCAACTATCTATGTAAAATTCTTTGACTATTTGAACTCTAAAGTGGAGCACATCTAGACCCACTCTCCCTTCGCTGAAATCTCCATCCTAGGAGATTTCAACGTCCACCACCAGCTTTGGCTTTCATCTTCTTTCACTGACCAGCCTGGTGAACAAGCCTACAACTTTGCTATCCTCAACGACCTAGAGCACTTGGTCCAGCACCATACACGTATTCCCGACCGTCTTGGAGACAGGCCCAACATTCTATACCTCTTCCTTACCTCAAACCCTTCTGCTTATTCTGTCAAACTGTTCCCTCCCTTTGGCTCCTCCGATCACAATCTTATTTCTGTATCCTGTCCTATCGTTCCTGTACACCCTCTGGACCCGCCGAAGAGGCGATGCTTCTGGCATTTTGTTTCACCTCGGTGGGACGACCTGAGGATGTACTTTTCCGATTTCCCGTGGAATGATTACTGCTTCCATGATGGAGACCCCTCTGTGTGTGATCAGCGCATCACAGATGTGATTGTCTCTGGAATGGAGGCATACATTCCACGTACTTTCTGTACTCCTCACGCTAAAAAGCCTTGGTTTAATCACGCTTGTTCTCGTGCTGTCAGTTATAGAGAGGCAGCTCAAAAAAGGTACCAGAGCCTTCAAACTAATGCTAACTACGAACTTTACATTTCTGCCCGGAATCGTGCCAAATCTATTATCCGACTAACTAAAAACTCTTTCATTAATAGAAAATGCCAAAACCTTGCTTTCTCTAACTCTTCCCGTGACTTCTGGCATCTAGCCAAAAACATTTCCTCCAACTTCACTTCTTCATCTTTCCCTCCACTCCTCAGTCCTGACGGCAACACTGCCGTCTCATCTATCTCTAAGGCTGAACTCTTCTCTCAAACTTTTTATTAGAACTCCACTCTTCAAAATGATGTTTTCTATGCCCTCTCTGGCCTCAATCCTCAGAAGGCTTATAAACCTGATGGAGTGCCTCCTATTGTCCTTAGAAACTGTGCCACCGGGCTGTCACCCTGCCTGGTCAAACTGTTTCGCCTCTGCCTGTCAACATATACCTTTCCCTCCTGCTGGAATTATGCCTTCATACAGCCTGTACCTAAGAAGGGTGACCGTTCCAATCCCTCTATCTAAATCTTTTGAATCAATCCTTAACCGGAAGATTCAAAAGCACCTTTCCACTTCTGACCTTCTATATGATCGCCAGTATGGGTTCCGCAAGGGGCGTTCTACTGGTGATCTCCTTGCCTTCCTAAATGACTCTTGGTCATCCTCTCTTAGCCGTTTCGGTGAAACCTTTCCTATTGCGCTGGACATCTCAAAAGCTTTTGATAGGGTCTGGCACAAATCTTTGCTTTCCAAACTACACTCCTACGGTTTATATCCCTCTCTCTGTACCTTTATCTCCAGTTTCCTTTCTGTCTGTTCTATTTCTGCTGTGGTAGACAGTCACTGTTCTTCCCCTAATCCTATTAACAGTGGTGTCCCACAGGGTTCTGTCCTATCTCCCACTCTCTTTGTCTTGTTCATTGATGATCTTCTTTCCAAAACGATCTGTCCTATCCATTTTTACGCCGATGACTCCAGTCTGCATTACTCAACTTCTTTTAATAGTAGACCCACCATGCATGAGCTTAACGATTCAAGGCTGGAGGCAACAGAACGCTTAGCCTCAGACCTTACTATTATTTCCGATTGGGGCAAGAGGAACCTGGTGTCCTTCATCGCCTCAAAAACACAGTTTTTCCACCTATCTACTCGACACAATCTTCCAAACAACTATCCACTATTCTTTGACAATACTCAGCTATCACCTTCCTCAACACTAAACATCCTTGGTCTATCCTTAACTCAAAATCTCAACTGGAAACTTCATATATTATCTCTTACTAAATCAGCTTCCTCGAGGCTGGGCGTTCTGTACCGTCTCCGCCAGTTCTTCTCCTCCGCACAGATGCTATCCATTTACAGGGGCCTTGTCCGCCCTCGTATGGAGTATGCATCTCATATGTGTGTGTGTGTGTGTGGGGGGGGGGGGTCCACTCACACAGGTCTCCTTGACAGAGTGGAGTCAAAGGCTCTTCGTCTCATCAGCTCTCCTCCTCATACTGATAGTCTTTTACCTCTCAAATTCCCCCGCCATGTTGCCTCTCTTTCTATCTTCTATCGATATTTTCATGCTGACTGCTCTTCTGAACTTGCTAACTGCATGCTTCCCCTCCTCCCTCGGGGGCCGAGGGAGGACTTTCTACTCATGCTCATCCCTATACTGTCCAAACCCCTTATGCAAAAGTCAACCAGCGCCTTTACTCCTCCCTCACGCTGGTAAACTCTGGAACAATCTTCCTGCATCTGTATTCCTTTCTGCCTACGACTTGAACTCTTTCAAGAGGAGGGCATTAGGACACCTTTCCTCCCGAAATTGACCTCTCGTTTTGGACACTCCTTTGACCTATGTTCGGGAGCAGTGAGTAGCGGGATTTTTTTTAACTTTATTTACGCCCTTGAACTGTCTCCTTACCTGTAAAAAAAAATAAAAAATTGTGGGATAATGACGTCTGCTTCCTCATGTGTTGTTCGGAGGTCAGTTCTAGCCTGAACTGCTCCATTGCTCACCCCCATGGGAATTGGGTCAGATCCGATGACGACGAGTCTATATGCGCTGGACCCCTTCCCTTTCTGGTTACAAATGTAAAAGTAAATGAGGTGACACTTGTTTTCAGTTACTGTGAGACAAACCTTTTGTGGTGACAGCGGCGTGGATAATGACAACTGATACCTTCGGGAAACTTCTTTTCCTGGTCGCAATCTCCTGATGACTTCTTTTGTGCTCTTCTCGATATACCTGTCAATCACCAGGTAAGTGTCAGCTTGACGAAGATAAACATCAAGATGCCTCAAGAAATGTTGGATGTACTCCTCATCTGTGCATTTATATGGCCACTTTACCACCCAGAGAAAAGCACATCCATCTATCACAAATGTATTTGAAGGTGTCAATGGACGGGGTGGCATTTCTACCTGAAGTTTTGACTTCAATGAAGATTTGGAAGATGTAAGACGCATGTCGACAGTGTTCTCATCAGTATTCTATTCTATGACCTTTGCTGCTGTGTGCGCTGCAGACGATTTGAAACAAAGTACCTCATCATATGTTGATGTCACACCAAAGCTATGGAAAGTTTTTATCAGGTTTTTGTCATGTGCGATGAGTCTTAAAGAAACACAAGTTACAGAAACAGCAGAAAGAAGAGCTAGGAATGCTGGACTGCATTCACAAAGAGCATCATCCAGGTTGCTTCGCTTGTCAAAAGTAGATCCGTCTCGTTTCATCTCTGCTGATTCATTGGCTATTTTCTTTGCTAATTTATTAAGTGAATGATCCAGGTCCTCGTCACTTTCAGTAGCAAATATTTTGAATTTAATATTAATATTATTATTTAATATTAATAGATGCTTGGTTACGGAAGATCAGTATGTTTGCTATTCCATTGCCAGATAACACCAACAGCTCGGGTAAAGTATCTGACAATCGCAATGCAATGTTCTGCGTGAAAGTTTAGATCTCCCATGATACTGGTAGAGCTCATAAATTTCAGCTGAATTCCAGACTAGTGTGCGGTCATTCAACATTGTGTCAACAACCGTCTGGGAGGCAGAATCTTGTGATTCGAACGTTTCTACTGCTACTGGTTTGTTGCACTTGAAGGATGAAAAAGTCCTCATGATACTGGCCATCGATTGCATGAAGGTCGCTTGTAGCTTGCAGTACTCTAAATCCAACGTCTTCTGCACATATGTCATTCCGTTCACTACATATCTCAAGGATAGTTTCTTTGACTGACTTTTGTGACTTGCCCGATCTGCAGTTCTACAAAAGACAACCCTTCACCATCTGTCTGGATGTCGTGGATCAAATGGAAGACATTTCTCTCCACAAAAGATACAGTGCTCTCTAAAATTAAGGCAGCGTTCGGTAACACTTCTGCATCGCTTCGTCACAGGTTCAGCACTTGTTGGTGCAGGTTCTATCCCTTGAGGCTTTGAAGACCGTTTAATATGATGTCTTGAGCTGCAGGTAGGGATGCAATTTTAGAGGCATCTGTAGGTTGTAGACCTAGATTCATCACTGGGAAAATGTTTATGCAGTCCATCATTGCGGAGAATGCTCGACTTTCCAAGACGTTCTACGCCCACACTGCAAAAGCCGCCACCACTATTCCGACTACAACCGTTTGTATAGTTCTTCAAAAAGCAGGCCTCGTCATTCATCTTCAATAAAACTCCTCTAAAAAAAAGGAAAGCAAGCATTATATACATATATGTATGTATTAGCACTTTATTCATAATTATTAGTGACCAAACCATAGACATTCGCCAATAGTCCAGTGTAAAATGCAATTTTTAGCGAATTCGGTGTTGAAATACATACATTTATTGCTTCCAAATGAATTCCTTGATCCCCATAATCTATGGTTTGACAAAAAAATCAAGCGTCTACATGAAATATTAAGAAAGTTATGGTGAGAAACTGAATTTTCATAGCTGCAAAGCGGCCATCTTTGATTTTCGTCCATAAAAAAAATTACAATCATGCCAGCTTGGCATGCGGCTGATTTCTGATAAGTAGACCCTAATACAACATAAAATGTAATAAACCATTGTAAATGTCTCAAATCCAGATTCACTAAAAAATGGCCATTTTTTCACCGGACAATCTGGACGATTCTCGGCATATTCCTCCTACTCATCCCCCCTCTGACTCCTTTATGCCTGTTATTAAGATTCTTAAGAATGATATTTTCTATGCCCTTTCGGGCCTCAGTCCTCAAAAGGCTTATGAACCTGATGGAGTGCCTCCTATTGTCGTTAAAAACTGTGCTTCCGTGCTGATATCCTGCCTGGTCAAACTCTTTCGCCTCTGCCCGTCAACCTTTCCTTCCTGCTGGAAGTATGCCTTCATACAGCCTGTGCCTAAGAAGGGTGACCGTTCCAATCCCTCGAACTACCGTCCTATAGCTTTATTTTCTTGTCTATCTAAAGCTTTTGAATCAATCCTTAACCGGAAGATGCAAAAGCACCTTTCCACTTCTGACCTTCTATCTCATCGCCAGTAAGGGTTCCGCTATGACCGTTCTACTGGTGATCTCCTTGCCTTCCTAACTGCTTCTTGGTCATACTCTCTTAGCCGTTTCGGTGAAACCTTTGCTATTGCGCTGGACAAATCAAAAGCCTTTGATAGGGTCTGGCACAAATCTTTGCTTTCCAAACTACCCTCCTTTTCTCTGTACCTTTATCTCAAGTTTCCTCTCTGACCGTTCTATTTATGCTGTGGTAGACGGTCACTGTTCTTCCCCTAAACCTATTAATAGTGGTGTTCCGCAGGGTTCTGTCCTATCTCCCACTCTCTTTCTGTTGATCATTAGTGATCTTTCCAAAACGAACTGTCCTATCCATTCTTACGCCGATGACTCAACTCTGCATTACTCAACTTCTTTTAATATAACACCCACCCAACAGAAACTAAACGATTCCAAACTGCAGGCAGCAAAATGCTTAGCCTTAGACCTTACTATTATTTCCGATTGGGGCAAGAAGAGCCTGCTCAAAACGCCTCAACGCCTCAAAAACACAGTTTCTCCACCCATCCACTCGACACAATCTTCCAAACAACTATCCCCTATTCTTTGACAACACTCAGCTATCACCTTCTTCAACACTAAATATTCTCAGGCTATCCTTAACTCAAAATATCAACTGTAAACTTCATATCTCTTCTCTTACTAAATCAGCTTTCTCGAGGCTGGGCTTTCTATACCCGTCTCCGCCAGTTCTTCTCCCCCGCACAGCTGCTGTCCATTTACAGGGGCCTTGTCTGCCCTAGTATGGAGTACGCATATCACGTGTGGGGGGACTCCACTCACAGCTCTCCTGGATATAGTGGAGTCTAATGGTCTTCGTCTCATCAGCTCTCCCTCCTCTTACTGATAGTCTTCTACTTCTTAAATTCTGCCGCCATGTTGCCTCTCTATCTTCTATCGATATTTTCATGCTGACTGCTCTTCTGAACTTGCTAACTGTATGCTTCCCTCCTTCCTGCGGTCTCGCCACACACGACTTACTACTCAAGCTCATCCCTATACTGTCCAAATCCCTTACGCAGAAGTTAACCAGCATCTTCACTCTTTCATCCCTCACGCTGGTAAACGCTGGAACAATCTTCCTTCATTTGTATTTCCTCCTGCCTACGACTTGAACTCTTTCAAGAGGAGAGTATCAGGACACCTCTCCTCGCAAACTTGACCTTTCTTTCGACCACTCCTCTAACTCTTTTTAGGAGCAGTGATTAGCGTTTATTTTTTCATATATGTTTCCTTTTTTATGCCCTTGAACTGACTCCTTTGCTGTAAAAAAAAAGCAAAGTAAAGAGAGAAGACAGGGGAGTAAAATGAAGGGAAGGAGGAGGATGAAGATGACAGTGATATGCCTGAAAGCAAATTAAAGGAAACAAACAGAAAAAAAAAGTGCATCAAAGAGAAGGAGAGAACACGGATGGACAGAACAGAGATAACTCAAAAGTATAAAGAAGTGGAAGTAGGAGGCGCGAAAGGAGAAATAATAGGAGGAAACACGAGGTGATGACGCAGGGAAGGGAGGAGGAATAAAGTTTGGAGGGAAGAAAACTGTTGGAAGGTGAGGAGGTGAAGGAGGAGGAGAGGATGATACGAAAAACTAAGTGGTCGGAGGAGAACAGGAAAGAAGAAATTAATTGAAGTAAAAATATAAGCTAAAGTGAAGGAAGGAGAAGGAGGAGGAAAGAAAGTAAAGATATAGTTAGGGGCACACGTTATAGCTGCGCGTGGTCTCGGTGCTCATCCCCGACTCATTGGCCGTTGTGTCTGTGGAAAGTAAGAAAACAGTCTGCCTTCCCCAGGCTTCCGCAGGCACCCATTTATCGACCAGCCCGAAGGGGAGGATGACCAGCTGGGTGGGCTGGGTGCCGATAGCCAGTCATGCTCTCACGGAGGAGACAAAGCGAGGAAGAGGAGGAAAAATAATAAAAAAAGTTGAAAATAATTGAGTATAACAGGAATTAATAAGGTAGATAAGTTATAAGCTTTCCTTTATTGGTGAAGTTCATATTAATCCAACGTTGTTTCAAAATAGTTGAGTTTAATTTTCAGCAATGCTATTTTTCTTATATAAATATAGTTTATTTTAAGTTGACGCTGCTTCGAATAATAATGTTTAATATCCTGCAAGCTTCATGTTACTTACCGTCGCTCTGTTTTCCTTGTATTAGTCAAGTTCATTTTAATTTAATTTCCCGAATAGTTAACATTGATTTCGTCCGCGCCCGTCTTGGGCACCCATTCTTCTACGGTTCCCCCATACCTTCAACGTCCTTATGCATGATTTTGCATTCGCAAAACTGGAGGACATCTGATACTTTTCAAATCACTGGCTAAATATGATTAAGGTCCTTTTCGATAATTTCGCAATCGGCCGTGGTGAGGACCCTTCCACTCAATTTGGTACCATCTGCAAAGTTTGATGAGGAGGATTTCAGTCCTGCGTCTAAACCGTTGATGTATATGGCAAAAAGATGAGTCACAACATTGACCCGTAAGGTACTCCACAATTGTGTGGTAGTGACACAGTTATATACATTGGGAGTGCGTCATTTCTGTGCTGCTGCCACTATTAAAACTACTAACACTGCTGCTCCTGCTGCTACTACTACTACTACTATTACTATTACTACTACTACTACTACTGCTACTACTACTACTACTACTGCTACTACTACAGTAGTAACAAATGTACGGAAGTGGGGGTTGCCCCTCCGCGGGGGGGACTGGAAGTGGGGGTTGGGGGGGGTCAGCGGGGGGGTTACGGAAGAGGGGGTATCTAGACCCCCCCCCTACCCACATATATTTTACCTTTTCACCCCCCCCTACCCCTACCCCCACCCCTTACCCCCCCAAAAAAAAAAAATCACTATTTCACATGCCCTAACCCCCCCCCCCCGCACGGGCTAGCGTACGGAAGCGGGGGGGTGACGGGATCGGGGGTAGGTCGGTCAGCGGGGGGAGGTGACGGAAGAAAGGGTGGTCAGCGGGGGGGGAGTGGGGGTAAGACGGTCAGAGGGCCGTCAGCGGGGGTGACGGAAGTGGGGGGCATGCACAAAGTGAGGGTAATTGCTATTGTTGTTGTTGTTGTTGTTGTTCTTGTTGTATACACACACACACACACACACACACACACACACACACACATATTCTGTGCTATATAAGCATCATACTTTAATAATTACCATCATTAATAGAGTTTCCGCTATGACTGAGACATATTCAGAGAACCTTCTCGATATTTTCCAATATCCTGCGCGCATAATAGTTGCAGGATATAGCAACTCTGGAAAATCGGAACTTGTACAGCAGCTTATTCTGAAGTATCATGAAAAGTTCAAAAAAAATTGTCATATGTGGCTTAACGTCTCATCCTCTTCAAAGAAATAAAAAAATAGGACCTAAAGTTATAGTGTCGTCTGAAATAATTGATCCGATTGCCAACGAGGATACGTTTGATCAGAGAGGGACATTGTATGTACTTGACGATATTTTCATTGATGCTGTAAGGAACAAAATTGTGGTTGATGCTTTTACTCGCGGACGGCACAACAATATTTCATGCATATTTATCACTCAAAATCTATATATGGGTGGAAAGCATGCAAGGAATATTAGCCTGAACTGTTCTCATTTCCTCTTGTTAAGACAGCGCGATTTATCTCAAATTCACACTCTGGGCAGACAAATATTCGGGAAAGAGAAGGCAAACCAGTTTGTAGATATATATAAATATGCTGTATATTCACGTCCTTATGGATATCTTCTTGTTGATTTGGGTATAAATACTCCTGAGTCCCTACAGTTTCGCTCAAACATTGTTGGAGAACACCCAGGTGAACGCGTATTCCAATGGTGAACTCCAGGAAGAAGGAACTCTTACACACTATACTCCCAACATAACGAACCCTATGGTTTAAGCTCTCAGGCGAAATTATGGAAAGCAAAAGTATAAATCCGGCAATAACACGTGATGACGTATTTAACTTTTTGAGAAGCAATAAAACATATACATTGCATAAGCTACAGACTAAAAAATTTCCCCGGCAAAAGATAATAGCCTCAAAACCCAAAGTAATCATGGCTGCCGATTTAGCAGACGTGAGACATATAAGAAAGGAAAATAATAAATAGGCTACTTGTTAGTATGCATAGACGTGTTTTCTAGGTATATGCAAGTTGTCCCGTGTCGGAATAAAGACGCAAATACTATGCTCGTGGCCTTTAAACAAGTGGTGGAAAATAAAGATTCTGAAGGCTTACGAAGATTAAACACCGACTTGGGCACAGAATTCTGGAATCGAAAATTAAGAAACTATTTATGTTCCCGGGGCATTAAGCTATACAGTGTGTACTCAAGTGAGATCAAAGCAGCCTTGGCAGAGCGGGCCATTCGTACACTTAAAGCACGCATCTACAAGTTCATCACGTCTCAAAATTCTTCAAGATATATTGATCAGCTGCAAAACATGGTCAGTGCCTACAACCGCTCGCCCCATTCTGGACTGAAGAACAAACAAACTCCCATTGATATTCATAACTTAAAAAACCCATCTGCAATCAAACGGCAATTCCACGCAATGTATAAAAACCCGAAGCAACCAGCGTCTTCCATCAGTTTTCGACTGGCAGTTGGGGAAATAGTTCGCCTTGTTGGAAGTGCTCGTTCCTCTGTATTCCATAAAGGATACACGCAGCAAAATACTCACGAGCTCTTTCGCATAAAATCAATTAAACACAAGAATCGCCCAAGAACTTATCTCTTAGAAGATTTGTCTGGAGAACCAATACAGGGGATATTCTACGCGCCAGAGCTCGTCTTAAGCGCTCTGCCTGAGACATACGATATTAAAATACTGCGTTCAAGAAAAAATAAAGGAAAAAAGCAGTATTTTGTATCGTGGTTGGGATACCCTACTTCATTCAACAGCTGGATTGACGCTAATGATATTGTAGAAAATGCGTAAAAAGACATCACTCCTCAGTGCACACAAAAACTTTGTCTTACTTTTGAAGAAATTAAAAGTAAAAGATAGAAACCGTGCTATTAAGCAAGCAGCTCGAGAACAATTGAACTGTATATCTGAAATATTTTCCAATTTGTTAAAGAAGCACCTCACCCTCAATAGCAAAGTTATCAAGAAATTACGTAACTATCGGGAAGACATACGTGCCATAGCTAGAAAGAAAACTCCTCTCCATAAGAAAAGACTTATATTGACATCGAGACGGGGCGGTAATATATTAGCTGCTATATTACCTATTGCCGCTTCCTTGATCGGAAAATTATTTGGATAATGCGCACGTATTATCTTGTTCCTGAGTCTACCGCTGAGCGTGTTTTAACGGGTATTAAGCCTAAATGCGCCAACTCCACGAGTCCGGGGGTCAACGGCCAATCGTGTTTCAACCCGCAGTCGACCCATCCCGATCATATGCCGGTCTCTGAACATGTGCCAGCAAGCAGCAGCGGTCCTGTCGTGTCGTTCCATGGTGCAAGACCAAGCACTCCTACAAGATTGAACCCGTCGTATCGCTCTGTAAGAAAGAAAAGTTACAAAAAAAAGAAAATATCGCGGTCTGGTGTATACAAAACCACAAAACTACCACCCGTGGAACTTAGAGTCACAGGGATTAGGGAGAACAAGATATCCTCCAATCCTGAAATAAGTAATTTAATACCTCTGTATGTTAAAAGTATCGACGTGCCATACGTCAATATGATGCTAGAACGAATAAAAGACAATCCCATCGTAAAATGGGATATCCGAGGCAACCTATTGTCTTCTGTTCGATCCTCCAATATCCTGTACATGTTGAATTTACTCTCTAATGCAAGTCAAAAACCAACGATTGCTGACATTGCTGATATAAAACACATCATTGACGCCACGGGTGTATTACCTAGCGAAATAAAAAATACGCGCGTGCGGCAAAAGCTTCAGGGATCTGGTTTCACCAAACAACCATCGTTGGCAACTTACAGATGGGACCCATATTAAATCCGCTTTTCCAATGTGCTAGTGTAGTCCTACATTATGATTCAAGAAAGAAACAGAATCATGGACGATGTAGATACTGAACCGCGTTGGACGCGCGACTTATACAGAGGGGGCGGCGACGTCATGGAGAGAGAAATGCCGGAGGCGAGGACGAACACGCTCGGACACGGTGGTGCCCCGAGCGGGCTTATAAGAGAGAGCAGATGGGACGATGGTTCGCTACTCGTCCCTCGCCATCAGCTGAAGCGGTACTATTCATCACTCACCAGTATACCAGAGGACACCATGTCGGACGACTACGTGTTCAACTACAAAGACGGTTCTCCTGGCGATGACATCTACCGCAACAACAAGACCATCATCGTTTCTTCCCTCAACTGCAGTTCCTGCTACGAAAAGAGGGGGTTTACTGGACGCCTACATGGATTATACCCGCACAGTAATCTCTACCGCGAAAGAAGCCCGATCTATCAACTGAACAGGTGTAGCTGGGAAGATCGTGGTATTCCCGGTAGTCTGCGTATTCGCTATCCTCCGAGTGAAAATCTTCCTTATGTGGCGTGTATCCTAACCCAATATGCTCCTGGCCGCGAACTGGAAAATAACCCTATAAAACAAGGATATCTTCAGACGTCAAGAGATCAAAATTTCATTCGTGGGGTAAAGGAAGACAGTTATGATAACCGCCTCCGCTGGTTTAAAGAGTCCATCACAAAACTGGTAGAATGGGTGATTAAAAGCAACATTACAAGTGTCGTCTTCCCCTACAATATTGCAAGCGCTGGAATTCTTTACGTGTTGTGGAAAGCTGACTACCAACCGCATCTCCAAGAGGCTGCGGCTGAACTCCAACTGCATAATATATCGTGCGTCATCCTGGACAGATGGTGGACCTGCGATGAGCCTGAAACAAAATCAACTCTATCTGTGTCTCCCGAGCGAAACAGGAAGAGGAAACTGGTGGATACAGAGGACGATGCTGTGGCTGACGAATGGAAAAGAAAACGGGACGGTGCTGTAGTCGACACGGGTCCTGAATAACTATAGCTCCAGACAATTTCCCAATAATTATGTACATCACTAAATGTAAAATATGTCAATAAATAACAATGTAATGATGTTTAGTATGATTTACCTTCAATATGTAATTGGCATCTCGTCATGTCTACCTCTATATAATGAAATAATTATAATATTTTTGCTAGTGTCTTGCTTGCTCTAAATGGAGTCACATCATATATATGTTACCAGCATTGCGGATGGGGAAATTTACCCCAATTCCAGCACTAGCTTTACTAATAATATACAAACTCTAACATTAGACAAGGACGTGGAATATGAAGTCGGTCTACTGAACGTGTTGCTTCCCCGTCGGTATTACATTGTTAAACCGGGTGAACCAGAGTGTAGTATACATCTTGAATGTGGTATAAGACCAACGCCAGATTCAGAAGCTATTGAAAGACGCACACTGTCAGAGGCTATTAATGCTAATATCTTGTATAATGACACTGGGTATTTGCTGATGTGTGTTAACGGTATAATAACGACATTGATAAAGGAGATGGTCGATGGATACAACTACCATTTACTAGCGTATTCTAGAGAGGTTCTTGCATTTAGCTCAACAAATGATCATTTTTTTTTTTTTTTTTTTTTTTTTTTTTTACAGCAAAGGAGACAGCTCAAGGGCACAAAAAAGTAAACATTAATAAAAAAAAAGCCTGCTACTGCTGCCCTAAAAGAATCCAAAGAGGTGGCCGAAAGATAAGTCAGTTTCGGGAGGAGAGGTGTCCTGATACCCTCCTCTTGAAAGAGTTCAAGTCGTAGGCAGGAGGAAATACAGATGAAGGAAGATTGTTCCAGAGTTTACCAGCGTGAGGGATGAAAGAGTGAAGATGCTGGTTAACTCTTGCATAAGGGGTTTGGACAGTATAGGGATGAGCATGAGTAGAAAGTCGAGTGCAGCGGGGCCGCGGGAGGGGGGGAGGCATGCAGTTAGCAAGTTCAGAAGAGCAGTCAGCGTGGAAATATCGATAGAAGATAGAAAGAGAGGCAACATTGCGGCGGAATTTAACTTTGTTCTGCTACAATGGTTATCATCCACAAGTTGTATTTATTAAGGTTTCCTTTGATACGCGACTGGCCCAGGTTCTCGGTTTTGTCCCCAACTTAGGTTATGCTGTGTTTTCTTCCTTGGGTACACATGAAGAACAACAAAACCCCGTTTTTGTTCCGCTACATGGTCATGCCCCTCTGTTGAGAAATGGTGACGTACAGTGTGTTCTCATTTACACTGACCTTGTCAATCCCTCTAGGTATGCAGGGAAAAATGTAAATATTCTTGATGCCTTTTCGCTCTCCGGAGGTCTAACAAAAGGCGTGCATCCAACTGTATATAAGTCCCTTAAATCCAAAGTAATTGATTCGATTTCTATTAAACTCACAGATCAAAAAGGTCGTCCTATGCATTTCGAAGAAGGATACCCTGTTACATGTTTACTTCATATCCGATCGCGTTGAATCTTTGAGTACATTTTGCTGTATTAATAGGAATGTTGTCCATTTGAAAAGACAGTCTCCTTGCCGCCACCATGCGGGTTACATTCATCCCTCCTTCCGTACCAGAATATCATACCCTGTTTTCGAATGGCAAACAGATATCATCCCGAGGGAGTGGTATTGATGATATAGTCACACTTTCTTATGAACCAAGCTATCACAGAGGCGGGGGTTTATTCTCGGTTTTAGCTGGACTCGCTAAAAGAGCTTTCCCTTTCCTAGTGAAAAATATCATTGTGCCTTCAGCTCGACCATTTGGAAACAATGTTCTAGATGATATTTCACAGGGAAGCAACTTGAGAAGCTCTATAAAAAAGCATGGAATTAATTCCTTAAAGCAAGCTGCAATGAAATTGACTAGAGGAAGCGGGAAAAAGAAAGTCAAGCGAGTTGGGAGGAAAAGGTGTTATAAAAAGGACATCTTTACCGAGTTGTAATCATTGTTGAACTAAGAGCAGTATGGCGAGCATCACCAGCGCGGTTGGTGTCGGGAACCCGCGTTCTCCCCTGGGGCAATATGCCGCCGGTGTCAGTGAATTGTTTCTCCGCCCTAACAAAATGAGATTATTGGAAACAACGATTGCCTCCCGTTATGATGCTGATGTTTTACCTACTAACCTCGGATTCAATATGAAATTATCCGATAGATATATAGAATTTCTCATTCCTGGAACACTTGGCAGTTTTATTGATTTGGGGAAATTGGTGTTGCACACTTCTTTACGCTTAACTAAGCCAGACAATACTACTCCTCTCGAAGACGCTCAACACGTTGAATTTGCAAATAATACCGCGCACAGCCTATTCAAATCAGTGCAATGTTTTTTTGGGAGAAGTAGCTGTTGACAATAATGTACTTTATGGGTACACGTCATACGTTAAAATGCTGAATACTTTGTCGCCCAACAAATTGAATACAATTGGAGCCAGTGCTAATATTACCATCCCAGAGAACGGTTTTATTTCCAAAGTAACAGCAGAATACTTTGACAATGCCAGCGCGCAACACAAGACCATTATGAAGCGGGTTAAGACTCACGGTATACAACTCTGTACCCCGCTTCTTCTGGATATAAGTTCTTTAGACAGTTACTTGCTCGATGGTATTTCGGTTAGACTCCGAATGGAACTATCTAGTAATGCATGGCTGCTAAATTCTCCAACTGGCGATAACATTCGTCTGCATATAGATTCAGCCAAGCTGCTTTATACGCGACTGTTTCCTTATCCTAATGCACTTCATGCTTTGAACGCGTCTCGCCACATGGAATCTTTTGAAATCGACATTTACCAAAACCCTCTAGAAAACCTATGTGCTAGCCAAAGACCAAACCTCAGGAACGTATGATCAACCGTGGGGTAATGTTATTCCGGAAAAACTCTCACTTATTATAACGAGCATGGAAGCTCATTCTGGCGACTATACGCTAAATCCATTGTATTTGAGCCATGGCGATATAAGTCAAATAAGCTTAAGTGTTAATGGTAGAACCATGTATAATATTCCTAGTAAATTTCCTCATGACTATGCTGAGCTCTACCATCGTACTTTGGATGCACTTGGTTTTCACAAAGACCATTTAATCGGAAAGGATATTTTCGGCAAGGGGGCAATGATTTGCACATTTGATTTGCGTGCTGAAAACTTGAATGATAATTTGCCCGTTGAAATGAATGGGGGGCTTAGACTTAGCTTGAATCTAAGCAAGGGAGAAAACGAGAACCGTCTGTTGATACTGTTTGGCGAAACAGTGGGTATAATAACAGTTAATTCTGAAAGACGGCTGCAGTGTGATGTGCGCGCTTGAAGCGGCTGTGCGATGAACAACATGGAGATTGAAAGAGGATTGAGGGGGCACATAGGAAAGCAAGCCTTGTTTTTAGGCGTGTTATTGGCAGACGAGGTAAACTCTATACCTCGATATAGAAAATCTATAGTGTGCATCGTCAATACGCTACCAAGTTATTCTAAAAGAGAAATGGGACACTGGATTTGTCTCTACTATGAACCGGGCATGGCAGTATTCCTAGATAGTTATGCTCTCGATCCAAAATTATACTCTGATCATTTCAAATATATTGATTACCCCGGGCTCAGTATGTATAGAAATGCATTTCGACTTCAAAGCACGCGAGGCGATGTGTGCGGGGCTTATGCTATGTACTTTGCCTACAATGTTTCGCACTTGGGTGTAAGAGAAACTCTTGAAAAAATATGTATGGAGTTTTCCAAGACCGAATATTCGAGGAATGATGAACACGTGATGCGATTCGCTTACAGGAAGTTTATAATGCCCGTATGTCATCAAACATTTAACACGTGTTCATAAAAAGTAAGTATTGACTTATTGATTTTTTCATATTAAATTGTATTACATTCCATGAAGCTATTCTAAGCATAAATAATTGTCTAGTTCCTTTATCGGGGGGTGGGGTGGTTGTATACCATGCTTAAATCAGAGGTCTGGCTCCACTCACAGGTCCTCACTCATCACCGCCACTACCCCGTGCTGCCCCCGCCCCGCCCCGCCTCGTCCCGGGCCCCGAGCAATCCTGTCGCATCCTGTCGCCGCACCTCTCGCTACCGCCGCCGCCCGCCTGATTTGGCGGGCAGTCTTTTATGCATGAGCCGGATCGAAACATAAAAGCGTTTTATTCATGTTTCCACAAATCGAATAAATTTTAAGACAATTATTGTGTTTTTTTCATCCGTTTCTTTTTTTTGTTTTTTTTGATAAAGATCATATAAACAAGTCAAACAAACTCAATGTTTATTGGAATTTGGTCAAATTATGATTCCAGATTCATCATGTGCAGTTTTATAATATCATAGGCTCCAACATTAGTCCTATATACAGAATATATTTACATATATTTTATATTTAACATAAAAAATAGCAGGCAAATTCTTACACTATAAACAGTATATACAACATTCACACCAGTCCCTATCTTATAAACAACTACAATTTATTCTGAAAAGTCTGTATCTACTAGCATATATTCAAGGGGGGATGACGAGAGCATTTGATTTATTTCTTCCTGTTCCGCAGCTTGCATTAACATGTCATCATCCGCCTCTACCCGTTTTATCAAGCGAAAATATTGCTCGGCCAGCACATCCCGTTCTCCCCACAATTCATAGGTTTCTTCTTCTAGTTCTCCCATTTCACCGATCTCTTGCCCACCCATTACCTCGGCTAGTCTCGCTTCTGTTATGCTTCTTTCATCGCCTTCCTCCAAATTTTCTTCGTTTGACAGTGTCATGATCTGGGCTACCTCCTCCTCCTGCTCTTCCTCCTCTATCCCTATAAAATTATCGGGATGACCGTAAGATCGCGACTCCAAGGTGCTAATGTAGTATCTTTTGTCCTCAACTACAGATATCCCTCTCTTGGGATATTTTACTGTACTCATTCGTCCATTGCGCACTGTGAATCCCTGATAGTCAAAGGTAAATGTTTGCTTCTGGAATAGGGCGTCTTTGTATCGCTGATGAGCAATTTTTTTTCTTTATGAACTTTGGAACGCCCTTAGCTGAACTCAACCGGTCACCGTCTGCCAAGAGGATGGAGTAGCACTTTGATTTTACACCTACAAATTCTGAGATGGTTCTTTCCCCCACTTCAGACTTGAGAAATCCAAGCTTTCCTTTGTTGTCTGTGCTGTACAAGGAATGTGAGGGGCTAAAGATACTTGTGTCTATATAGCTTTTGAAGGGTTCCTGCGAGTACTCTGTTAATAGATCAGGAGTTTCAATTTCTGTTATTAAGGAATCAGTGTCGCAATACACTAGTTTCGCCCGATCTCCGTAATGAGCCTTCAACACATTGTAATACAAATCATATAGTCGCAGCTTGGACAGCTCTAGGATGTAATAGCCAATGTAACTTGGACGATTCACCCGTGAATATTTCCTATAGCGAGTTACAACTACATGGCCATCACTGAGAGGTACAACGCATTTAAAGTAAGGACTTCGGGCCAGTTGCAAAAACTTTTCGCGGTTGGTGACAATATCTATGTCCTCACTATATTTGGCCGCGTTCATCAGGAATCGACCAAAAATGCTGTTTGAAATACACTTGATTGCATTTTTCTTGATAGGGCAAGTAGCACTTTTGCGAGCTTCTATGTTATCCTGAATGAAGTCCGCAAGAAAGTGCTTTTGCTTAAACGTATAAATAGCATGCACTTTTTTTTTTAACAACCCGGCCTAGTTGAATAAGTAGTTTAAGGAGGGGCAGAGCAAACAGCATTTTCTCCTGAGCAGCATGTGTTCCAATCAGTTTTATATTCTTACACGGTGCTGGATGGTTTTCTTCATACCATTCGCGTGTGACTGACCATATATCTCTGTTGGTGATATTGTGTCTTCTGATGATCAGTGGGAGGTCATCCGTTTTCTCAACGACTTCACGTGAGACAGCCTCAGTATCGCACTGAATGAAATATCCAAAATCGCCATCGGTTGCTTGATTGACCAAGCCCCCGCTCAAAAACGACTGCATTTCTGTCTCCTCTAGTTTTCCCATATCCCCACATGGCAACTTCTCTTGCATTACAGTGGGATAAAGACTGTTGAAGTCAAGATATGAAAGGAAAGTGCTTCTATCATGTTTTGGATTAAAGTGAGGGTTCGTGTAGATGTTATTGGTGCGTACAAAACGACGCATTAACACTTGTGTAGCCCCCACGCACATTTATTTGAATGCAATGATATATGTGTGGGCTACTAAGCATCTCTAATTCCTGCTGTGTTTTTAGCAGAAAAGAGTCATAGGCAAATCCTGGCAGGCTAACATAATTTACAATATCCAACCTCCACTGGGTTTTCAAAATACCTCTCCACTCTAGGAAGACATCACATAGAAGGCCAACATCCACTTTTACATAAAGCAACAAATAGTCCATCAGGCTCTGACACCCAGCTATTTTCCAAACATTCTGAGCATGTTTATAATCACTTTCGGAAAGTTCTGCTTCTTGAAGCGAATTAAAAAAATCTTCGCGGGATGGAAGACGTGTCTCAGAAAGTCGTTCCATCGAATCCATATAGTCATAACAAAGCACCTGCTTTCCCTTGATCAATAATGGTAACGCAGGTGCTGGCACATCTTTCAACATCTGTTGTGTGCATATGGGTTCGTTCCCATTTCTGATGAATTGGTTCGCTAAAGCCGCGATTGGACCAGACAAAAAGACATACGAGTCAATAAATCTCAAATCATTTATGATGACTTCATGGTATTTGTGAACTGAACGTTTTGGTCTTAGTTTGATTTTCAAGTCAGGTATCGTTAATTCACGCAGGATTAACGTCATGTCGTAATTAGCATTATGTGCAATGAGAGTGAGCTGCAATTTGTGATTTTTCATTTGGAGGTTGCATATATTACAATAAGCTTCAATGTAATTGTTTCCTGATTTTTCATGGTCTTGATGTTTTACTCCTTTACCTTTTAAAAAAACCTGTTAACAGAGAAGACAGTGAGTTTGCTCATTGTGACGTGTCGTATCTTCATCGGTCATGTTCATTTTATTGTAGCCTTTAGAAAATTTTAACTTCTTCCAGGCACGCTGCATTGTATGAATAAAATGGTTTACAGCATTACTTCCACAATAGGATCCGCTTTGTACTGTTTCTCCGTTTCTATTCACCATAATGTAAGCATACGCTATGGCAAAGTGATGTCTTTTTACACATCCAGACACATTCGAAGAAGGCTGTACGAGAATACTCTCAAAGTCATAGAATGCTAAATAAGATGGCTCATATGCCTTAGCATGATTAATAAATTTCACAGTAAAGCCCGCGGGTGGGAATCTTAGTCTTGTGATCATCGTTGGGCAAATTAGCACATGTTCAGCAAGCGTTGTCTTGTTCTCGCAGGCGCACAGGCAGATATCGCAAAACATTTTTTTCCCGCGACGTTGGCAGGTAAACAGGTGCATGTATGCGTCAAAGTCTTGGATAAGAGCTAGGTGTCTGTTCCCCAACAACAGACAATGAACAACTTATTGATCTTTGAGCCCCTTTCTGACTAGAGTTAGTTCGCCTTTTTTGTCTTCAACGTTGTCTAGACAGTAAACACGAATACTAATGTTGTTTAATCTTTCAAGCCGACCGAGGTCTTCCCATGATACCGTGATTGGAATGTTACCTTTATTAATAGAGGCCAAGCAAGCATTCACCCATTGTCTGCCTGATGGAACTACATTTCTTGACTTTAGATAGCGATAAGCTGTTAGAACTTGGAAAACACAGTCCGTGGGTCCTGAAGGGTTGAAAACTTTTGTTTTCCTTGGAACACCCTTAGGATAAGGTACATACTCTCCAGTACTATTGTGCAGCATTATAAGAGAGAAGGAAAATTTTACGCTAACTATTTCATCTAACGTAAATCCACTGCCCTCTTCGTCTGACATGTCATGTTCAAACCGATTAACAAAATATTCGGATAGTTCACGTACATATGAATCTATATCATCATAGCTAATTACCTGCATATGACTTCTCATATACATATCTCTATATTGAACTCCGTCGTCGGGTCTTCTCTAACTAAACGCAGATGCATGTCAACGTACACTTTACAAGAAGGAGGTCTAACCTGCTGACAGCCTTGGAATACAGACTCTACTGCCTCGCGAAGACGGTCAGTGTTGTTGTTGAAATACAATGCAATGTCTCCGTTGTCTGCTGGTGGGATAGGCACGTCGATCGTTGTTAAAGCCCCGTTGAAATGTTGACTTATTTCACCGGGTGTTGGTGAGGGTGTTGTTGCTGGCCGACCCGGGTTATAACCACTGGGCCCTCGCTGTGGAGGACTGTTTGGTTGAGAGAATCCTTCACGACGGGGTTGCTTACAGACTCTTTGCAGAGAGCTTAACGTGGAGTTTTTCAACGCCTGGGACAATTTCTACGGACAAAGTGAGCTCTTCCACTGGGACGGAATACACCTGTCTCCCATCGGGGCAGCCAGATTCGGAAGGCTCCTCAACGACGCAGTACGTGACACCCGATCAAAAAACGACTCTCAGCCACGTGTAAATAGACGCCGTGCATCGCAACAAACCCGTAACCGTGATCCCGCAAGTACCACCACCTCTATTACCAAGCCTCTAGATAACTTAAAAATCCTTAGGCTGGATTCACACGAGCCACTTTTTAGTGGTCAGTGGCCGCCACAAAATAATGGTCAAAATAGAACACACACATCTCTATGGGTGCATGCATACGGGCCACTTTTGTGTGGTCACCACAAAACATTGGCGAGTTGTGACGGGCGGAGCCATTTTCCGACCACGCCACTGTGGCCGGGTATAGATACCGTTGTTTCAAAGGGGGCGTGCACACGAGCCACTATCGGTGGCCACCACCCTACCACCCGCCGCTTTCCCTCTGTCTTGACACTTGAACACCTGAATTTTAACTGTCATAATTATGTATAAGTATGACCTTCACGCATAACTTGTGTTCAGGATATAATGGATAAGCTCTTTTATGCTTTCAGAGCTAATGTTTCATTTCGTTTCACAGTTTTGCATATTAATTGATTCTGGTATGGATTTATTACTGAATGTGGTAGTTTTATTTATACGGAAGTAGAAAGGGGAAAATGTTATGTAACCGCAAAGACTGCTGAATTACGTCAATAAATTACATCGAATGGGACTTAATATTCTTCATGTTCAGTCTTATATTAAAATTGCCGCAAGTCTCTCTACTATTGGCACATACTTCCTCATGTTGATGTCCTGCCGTGTTATACGTGGACCAATTATTGTCATAAGATGATTAAACCTATCCTGTGACCGCCTGAAGTAGTAAAAAAATTATCGTGTTCTTTTAGCTCTGTAAATAATCTGTGGAATGTTACACGCAGTAGTCTGTTGCTAAGTATATATGGGGTGAACCCATGGCAGTACATTCTTCAGCGCTTTTTGCCAAGAGAGCACAGACAGCTGCTGCCTCTACGAGATCCATAACGCCACGTATTGACCTTTAGTGGCTGCCACCCAGTGGCTCGTGTGCATGGTGCGCCTACCCGCCACTTTTCGTGGCGACCATTTTTTATGGTCGCCACTTTTTTTGGCGGCCACTGACCACTAAAAGTGGCTCGTGTGAATCTAGCCTTACTTTCAATGCGCGTAGCATAAGAAACAAATTTGATGAACTGAGATGTCTTGCTCTAACATAAAATTTTGACATAATTGGTATAACCGAAACATTTATGAACACCACAAATATTGATTTAAGCTCCGAATACAACATAGATGGCTACAAACTCTTCAACAAAGATCGTAAACTGTAGAGGCGGTGGCGTCGCCCATTTTCTCAAAAGCTATTTGCAACCCACTGATAAAACACCAAGAGACAGTAACGTTGAACATTTGTACGTGCGAGTAAACATTGCAAAAGTCAATTTAAATCTGGATCTAGATCTGGATAATAATGCGCAGGGCACCTGTATGGTGCATAACACGCATATTTGTTGGCTGTTTGGGGGACGGGGGAGCCGGGTGTGCAGGGGAGGGAAGTGAATCAAGTGTAATTGTTAGTGTTGGTGTGTTGTGGTGACAAGTGAGTATGTATTTGTTTTTTGAATGAGTCTATTGTACCGCAGTCTAAAATCTGTTGAGGGAGGCTGTTCCAGTCACGTATGGTGCGGGGAAAGTATGAGTGCTTGTATGCGTCAGTGTGTGTGTTATATGTTTGGTATTTATGGATGTGTGTGTTACGAGTACGTTTGCCTTGTGTAGGTATGTTTGTGGGTCAATGTCAAAATGAGTGTTTGTGATCTTGTACATAAGTGTAAGTCTGTGTGCTTGTCTGCGTATGTGAAGAGGGTCCATGTTTATCTGTTGTTTGATCCGTGTTGTGATTCCAGGCGTTCGAGTGTAATTGTTTGTAATGAGCCTAGCTGCCTTGGTGTTGCTTTGTTCTAACCTATCAATGTTTCTGTGTGTGTAAGGATCCCACACCGTGGAGCAGTATTCCAGTGTTGGTCTCACAAGTGAGTCATAAGCTATGTGTTTAATGTCAGGTGTGCAGTTATGTAAATTCCTCCTCAGGAACCCCAGGGTTCTGTTGGCATTTGTCTGGTCGTGTCACTACATTGTGAAAAATGGAGCCGGGTTGTGAGAGGTGAGAGGTGTTGAGTGTTTGGGGTTCAAGAAGAGGTGTTGTGTGCCAGGGTTGTCTGTGTTATGTTGATATGGCGTGTCGAAAGAATTGAGCAGTAGAATAGGATCAGCTGAGAAGAATGAGGATGATAAATTAGGTACGCCGCATCTAAAGCAGATCCACGAGACGCTATTGTCAACCAATCCAGCGTAAGTCGACGTGAAAAGACCCGATACAGCTAACGTTGTACCAGCCAGCATGCTCGGATCTATCATGACACGAATCACACTGGTTGGCCCTCTGCCCCCACCTCACCGCCTTGCTACAAAGTTGGCAAGGATACTTAGGGCAAGAAGGGCCAGGGTTGACCATAGCGCCCGTGTCTCCACATAGAAGCAGCAAGAGAAGGATGGTGTGTCGTTTGTGTCCTTTTGTATCGTTGTTTGTGTGCCGTTCGAATTACTGAACCAAGGTGAGCGAAAAAGACTGTTGTGTGTGAGTGCTTGTTTGTGGTTGTCGTGGGTGTGTTGTTTGTGTCCTCGAATGTGTAACGCATGTAGTATAAGTGCTATGAGTGTAACCGTGGTGATAAGGAAGGCACTGTGTATGCTAGTATTACGTTTTTCTTGTTTTACCTTCCGTGAGCATGTACAGTGTTGTTGTGTTGTCAGCCACCTAGTGTTACTGGGCCGCTTCGTGAGCTGGAACAGCCTCGTCCGGCAGTTTAAAGAAGTTGCATCACAATTTAAGGAAAATAAAAATAACGTAAAATAAAGGATAAACCTAGATAAAGAATATTAAAACCTAAAACAAGTTAAAACAATGTGTAGATAAAACAGTGTTATGTGTGTGTATTCACTTAGCTTTATGATGGGATGGGTGAGGGAGGGAGGAAAGAGAGAGGGAAGGCACGTCCACACTCGGCGAGAGCCAACAGCCAACCTAACTATATATCACCTACAGGCCTCCCGGGCAGACACTAGATGACGACCTTGAAATGTACAGCGTTTTAAGGCGACTCACTGATATTAAGATACTTTAACCTCCCCCATATCGACGTGGCGACACTGTCAGTTACAGAAGGCGAGTCACATAGAATGATCGAATTTCTGGAAGAAAATTATCTAAGCCAAATGGTTTCTGAACCAACTCGACAAAATAATATACTCGACCTTGTTATAACGACCCAAGATAACCTAGTCAGTAATGTCACGGTAGGAGAACACCTCGGTTCTTGCGATCATAAATTAGTGCGCGTTGACATTAGAGCTCAATCATCAGTGACTGAAAATAAAGTAAAGGTGCCCAATTTCAAAAGAGCTAACTTCGTAGAAATCTGACAAAACTAACAGAAATATAACTATCAGATGAGGACAATGTAGAGGAAGCCTGGCTAAGCTTTAAAAATCACTTACTCACTCAGCAGAACACATTCGTCCCCTTGTGCGAGAAGCGAATTAACACTAATATAAGCCCATCTTGGTTTAATAGCGAAATTAAACACTCAGTCAAGGAGAGAAAATTATTTTACAGGTTAAAGAAAGAACAAAGCACGCCCGAAAACATTAGACTTTATAATGATGCCAGGCGACGAGTAAAAAGATTAGTATGTCAGGCAAAGCGTAGATATGAAGAAAATATTGCAGCCAACTGTAAGAATAATCCGAAATCTTTCTTCAATTACATAAACAACAGAAAGGCGATCAGAAGTGGAATTTGACCTTTAACAAACAGCGACGGTTCACTAGTGACTGACAGCCAACACATTGCAAACCTCTTAAACAATTATTTTTCCTCAGTGTTTACTACAAACAATCTTCCTCCCACTACCAGCAACACCAGTACTAATATAAATCTCGAGCATGCATTGCCTAATTTTGAAATAACAACCGATGAAATTCTTAAAGCTCTCCATTCACTTAAAACAAATATAAGTCCCGGACCCGACAAAGTATATCCTATACTGCTTAAAGAAACAAGGAGCGAAATACTCTCCTCCCTCACAACCGTATTCAATATGTCCTTGCGACAAGGCATCGTCCCTTCGGATCGGAAAAAGGCTAACGTGACACCGATTTTTAAGAAAGGAGACCAAAAAATACCAGGTAACTACCGACCCATTAGTCTAACTTCAATTGTAGGTAAGCTACTTGAGAGCATAATTAGAGACAAAATTGTGAGTTACCTCGAAAGCCACTCATTAATTGGGGATTCACAATATGGCTTCCGTAACAAAAGATCCTGCCTATCAAACCTATTGACCTTTTATAACGACCCATTCTCAGTTTATGACGTAACCAAATCATTGGACGTAGTCTATCTTGATTTCCAGAGAGCATTTGATAAAGTCCCACATCATAAATTACTTTATAAATTAAAGCAAATAGGTATTGACGGTCAAGTAAATCGAATTGGTTGAGCAACTGGTAGAGCAATTGGTTGAGCGAATTGGTTGAGCAACAGACAACAAAGAGTGGTGATTGACTGATTTAACTCAGAGTGGGCGCCGGTCACAAGTGGCGTCCCTCATGGCTCGGTGTATCAACAATGTGGATGTTGGACCCAATAATCGCATTAGTAAATTTGCAAACGACACAAAGATTGGTAACTCGGTTCTCACTGACGAAGACAGGCAAAGCCTCCAAGAGGATTTGCACAAAATTTCAGCTTGGTCGAATAGATGGGAGATGCCCTTTAACGTAGACAAGTGCCAGGTCCTTCAAGTTGGAACAAGAAATAAGAAGTTCGATTACGAAATGCGGGGCGTTAAACTCACGAGCGTTCAATGCATTAAGGACCTGGGGGTCAAAATTGCGTCAAACCTCAAATTCTCACACCAATGCATCGATGCTGCAAATAAAGCGAACAGAATGTTGGGCTTCATTAAAAGAAACTTTTTATTCAAGAATAAAGATGTAATACTTCCGCTCTACAATAGTTTAGTCAGACCCCATTTGGAATATGCGATACAGTTTTGGTCTCCTCACCATGCAAAGGACGTTGTTAAATTAGGTGTTCAGCGTCGGGCAACAAAAATGATATCTTCCTTGCGCAACAAATCCTACGAAGAAAGACTTTCCACCCTTAACATGTTCTCTCTTGAGAAACGTCGCCTCCGAGGAAAACTGATCGAATGTTTTAAAATACTTAATGGTTTCACGAATGTAGACAGAACGAAATTGTTTATGATCGATGGCATTTTGCGAACGAGCAACAATGGCATCAAAACTCAAATGTAGACAAGTAAATTCAGACTGCACCAAATTTTTCTTCTCCAACGTTGTAGTGCGAGAATGGAATAAGCTCCCACCGTCAGTGGTCCAGTGTAACACGATTGACTCCTTTAAAAACAAGCTCGACCGTCACTTCCTTGAACTTAATATTAACTAGAGTAGAAAAGCAACGTTTTGGACCCACCTGATTAATGTAGAATCACTTAGGTTTAAGGACAGACCAACTAGTCTGGACCATGAGGTCTGTGTGGTCTCATTTTCTACGTAATTCTTTGTAATTATGGTGAAGGAGGAACACTACACCTGCTGCAGTGAGCCAGATGGGAATTATTTGTGGCATTTCACTCCAAAGAAAGATGACATCAAGAAACCAGCTGAGATAATGGCAGATAACATTGTGAACTGGCTCAGAGAGAGGAACGTAGACCAGACCCTGCAGGCCATTGGAGGGGACAGCACCAACACGAACACAGGGTGGCAAGGGGGGGTCATGCAGTGGATAGAGCGGAAGATTGGGAGGAAGCTGGTCTGGATTGTTTGTGACCTCCACACCAATGAGTTGCCACTCAGACATCTGATCCAGGAGCTGGATGGCAAGACTCTTTCAAACAACAGATGGTCTGGTCCTCTTGGCAAGATGCTGGACTCTGTCACTGAGTTAGAAATAAATCCGAGCTTTGAAAGAATCACAGTTGGCCCTCCACTCGTTGAGCTTGCACATACTGTGATTGACGACCTGAGTAGTGACCAGTACTATGGTTACATGATTGGTAGTGCCATCATGACTGGGGTCATGCCTGATAGACTTGCTTACCTGCAGATAGGTCCAGTCTTACCTTCTAGGTGGCTCACAACGGCTCTCAGGTTCTGCAGAATTTGGGTCGCTCATCATAAACTGAAGGGGAACCAGCTTCACAACCTGAAACTTATTGCCCAGTTCATCGTGGGTGTCTACTTACCAAACTGGTTCAACACCAAGGTCAAGTCATCGTTCTCCGAAGGTCCGAGACATGTTCTCTTCCATCTTGAACTCCCGAGGAGTCAGCCAAGGAAGGTTGTTCAGATTGTGGAGCAGACTGTGAGGAGGTCTTCCTGGTATGCTCATCCCGAGGCAGTTTTGCAGACAATGCTCTGCAGTAAGGATGAGGAGGAGAGAAGAGTGGCAGTCAAGATCTTGGATATGAGACTTATGAAAGGATCTGGGCATGACGAATCAGTTGGTGACCATTCCTTCAGGGTCAGGTAGACTCCTAAAATCAATCTAGATGCCAAGACCCTCACTGATCTCATAGATCTGGATAACATCCAGGCTGGCAGTGAGCCTCCTCTTACCTGCAGCCTCACCAATGTTCAAGTCAGAGCTTTCCTGGACAACCCCATGTATGTCCCTGCCTGGCCCTAACACACCCAGAGTATAGAGCATTGTGTACAGCAAGTGAGCGAGGCCAGCAGTGACGTGTACACCCAGGAGAGGAGAGAAGGCTACATCTGAGCTCAGGTGGTCAGCAGGGAGGTGATGAGTAGGAACATAAGCAAGAAAGACATGTTTTCTATGGTGTGCAGCAACATAGGGTCGTAGTGGTAAAACCTGTTATTGTATTTGATGATTTTGTTTTCTAAAGTAATATTAAAATTATTAAATGTATCACGATCATTCGTTTCACTATTCTGGATCCATTTTCATCCTAATAAATTAATCTGATGCATTTACTTTACTTTAAATAAGCTATTTAGTGGTGTTGGTAGGAGGGTGAATACTGAATTTTCATAAAATTTCAAGTTAAAGTTACCTAGCAAAACTTAAAAGTTTTCAAATTTGAAGATATCACATGATTTGGCTCATAAAACTACATCATTTAGTCCATGGGCCGATTTTTCAAACTCTAATTTTTTTTCGCCACCCTATGACACACCCTAAAATATATATATATATATATATATATATATATATATATATATATATATATATATATATATATATATATATATATATATATATATATATATATATATATATATATATATATATATATATGAATTTTAGATGCAGAGCGGAGACAGATTTCACGCCCGTATGGAGAGGGACATGAACGAAGAATACTAATAGAAGGAATATACAAAGTTTAAGGAAGGAACGAATAAGGTTACGGAAGCAGTGGTGGGAGTGAGGAGAGGTCAACAAGTAGAGGGGATGACAGCTGAGGAGGAGGAGCTATGCGCGATGAGGAGAGAAGCAAGAATAAGGATGATCAACAACAGACAGGATGCGGATGAGCGAGATAACTCCAGAACATTGAACAGGAGGGTTAAGGCAGCAGCAAACCGACGCAAGAAGCAGGCGCTAGAGAATAAAGTAATCGAAATGGAGACTAATTTCAGATAGAATAATAGCCATAAACTATTTTAGACCGTAAGAGACCTGGAGGGTAAGCCAATGAAGAGGATGAATACTGTGAGGGATACAGATGGAAAAATATTAACAAAGAAAGAAGATGCGATGGAAAGACCACTTTGAGAGGCATCTAAACACATGGTTCCCACATGAGGAAGGTGCATTAGAAGACATAGAGGTAAATCCAATAAAAGATGACCAAGAGGGGCACATAAGAAGAGAGGAAGTGCTGAGTGCCATCAAAAGAATGAAGGTCAGAAGATCACCTGGTGTAGAAGTAATAACGGCTGAGGTACTGCGAGAGGGGGGAGCGTCGATGGTGGACATGCTGAGGAGGATCTTCAATAGGATGTGGGCTGAAGAGAGAGCACCGAGAGACTGGGCTAAGATGTTAGTGTCCCCAATGCACAAGAAAGGGAGCAAACTAGAACCGGGCAACTACAAAGCGATATGGCTACTATCAATTCCAGGGAAGGTGCTTTGAAGTATAATGCTGCAAAGGATGAAACCCAAACTGGAACTCTTTATGAGCCGGAGTCAATTTGGTTTCAGGCCTGGCAGGTGAACGGTGGATGCCATCTTCGTTATGAGACAGTTAATAGAGAAGGCCAGGGAGCACAGTGTCCCGTTACTCATCAATTTTGTGGACTTTAAAGCGGCATTCGATACGGTCTGGAGAGAGGCACCATGGAAAATGTTGGGAGAGGTTCAAATAGACACAAAAAATAATAAACATCATAAGAGAGTGCTTGATCAGACGCAGTGTGCAGTGACGGTGGATGGAAACATGACAGAGTGGTTCGATGTAGGGGTGGAGGAGACAGGGATGCTATATGTCACCTTCCCTGTTTAACGTGTACCTGGAGTTTGTCATGAGGGAGTTGAGAAGTCTGGATGAATGATTGAACTTAGTGGATACCATGTCAGTCGACATTCGATATGCAGATGACACAACCCTACTAGCCGCAGAATTTGATAAATTGCGGGATACGAAGGCAGAGCTGGAGGAGGCTTGTATAAATGGGAAATGAAAGTAAATGCTAACAAATGTAAGATAATATCGCCTGAAGATGGGATAATTGAAATAGATGGAGAAGATATCGAGCACGACGACATTTTTGTATATTTGGGGAGTGTGGTGCCGGGTACGGAGCACGATATAAAGATAAGGGTAGGATTGGTCGCATCCTCTTTGGCAGATTGAAAATACTGTTTGGAGCAGGAGGGACCTGTCAAGACATTCTTAAGGTCCGCCTCTAATACTACCAATAGCTATTTATGTATCAGAGACCTGGACACTAAGGGCAGCAGAGGCTAGAATGCTGGAGGTATTCGAGATGAGGTGCTTGAGAGTTATAAGAGGAGTAACCTTGAGGGACAGAATGACGAATGAGAGAGTGAGGAGGGAGTTGGGAGTGGAGTCCACTATCACCGAGGCGATTAAGAAGAAAATAAATAGCTGGTTCGAACACGTAGTGAAAAGCCCTGGAACGAATATGTGGCAGTGGCATACCATGATGAGTTCAGCAACTGAAACCGAGGGGAAGACCCCCAAAAGATGGCGAGACCAGATAAGGAGGACACAGGGCTGCCGCTGCAAACAGTGGAAAGAAACATAATGAGAGAGATGGCAGGGAGGAGAGGTGTGGACGGAGATGAAGTGGCAAAGAGGTATATATATATATATATATATATATATATATATATATATATATATATATATATATATATATATATATATATATATATATATATATATATATATATATATATATATATATATATATATATATATATATATATATATATATATATATATATATATATATATATATATATATATATATATATATATATATATATATATATATATATATATATATATATATATATATATACATGTATATATATATATATATATATATATATATATATATATATATATATATATATATATATATATATATATATATATATTTTTTTTTTTTCTACAGCACAAAGAGCATATCAAGGGCAACAAAAAGAACATGTAGAAGGAAAAGCCCGCTAACTATTACTCCCGCAAAGCAAAAAGTATAGAGTGGCCAAAAAAGAGGTCATTTTCGGATTGAGAGGAGTCTTGATTCACTCTTCTTGAAAGAGGTCAAGTCATAGGCAGGAGGAAATACAAACGAAGGAAGGCTGTTCCAGAGTTTACCAATGAAGGGGATGAAAGAAATGAGATGCTGGTTACCTTTTCCGTAAGGGGTTTGGACAGTATAGGGATGAGCTTGAGTAGAAAGTCGTGTGCATCGTGGTCGCGGGAGGGAAGGAGGCATGCAGTTTTTCTGACCATTCGATAATGTGATTGAGGTCTTTCTGTATGATTTCGCAGTCGGTCTTTGTGAGCGCCTTTCCACCCACCTTGGTGTCATCAGCAAATTTCGATATTGTTGATTTCAATCCTGATTCGAGGTCGTTGATATATATGATGAAGAGAGTGGGTCCCAGTACTGACCCTTGAGGCACTCCACTAGTGACTCGAAGCCAATCGGAAGGCTGTCCGTTTAGTAGTACTCTTTGTTTTCTGTCGGTTAGCCAATCTCTTATCTACGTGATTAGATTGACTCCAATGCCCGCCGAGTGCAGTTTCTTAAGGAGTCGCTCGTGCGGTACCTTGTCGAATGCTTTCTGAAAGTCCAGGTATATAACATCACTGGGGATGTGGGCATCCTAGTTCTTATATATACCTTGGAAGATGTCTAACAAATTTGTTAGGCATGAGCGCTTGTTTCTGAAGCCATGCTGGGTGTCGGAGATTACATTATTGTCTTCTAGAAACTTGACAAGTTTGTCTCTAATAATCTTTTCGAGTATTTTTCCTGCCACTGATGTCAAACTTATGGGCCTGTAGTTTAATGCAACGCTTTTGTCTCCTTTTTGAAAATCGGTGTTACGTTCGCCATCTTCCAGTCTTCCGGGACCTTGTTCAATTTAACAGACTGGTTGAATATGGTAGTGAGTGGCTGAAGTATTTATTTAATCTCTTTTAATAACCGTGGTGACAAACCGTCGGGTCCCGTTAACCTGTTCGTGTCGAATTTGTCCAAATACTCTTTAACTTCTTGGTCGCATATTAAATCAGTTTCCAGGGGCGTGATCTCACTCGGCGGGTCATGGCTCTCGGGAATGGTCTCGATGTCCTCGACTGTGAATACGGATGCAAAGTTACTGTCGAGGATTGAGGATTAGGAATGACCTTCGACCTACTTTCCGAGCCCTGAAGAAGCTCCGCTCTAAATCTCCCTCTCAGGTGAGCGCTATCCGAACAGCTGATGGCTGCCTCGTGTCGAACAAAAATGGGCAGAGGGCTCGTTGGGCTAAGTACTTTCAGCAGCTGTACATGACAGACCCTCCATGTTGGCGGCTTCCAGTTGCTGGGTTGCAGGTGGCGGATGCTGACCCACCCATTGACGAAATCCCACCCTCTCTGGTTGAGGTCAGAGAGGCTGTGGCCAAGTTGAGGGGTGGGAAGGCATCTGGCACCTGTAACATCAGTGCGGAGCTGCTCAATTTGGAGGTGAGGCCATGATCCGCGGGTTGCATGCGGTCTTGATTGCCGTATGGCAGTCCAGGAACCATTCCTCCTGACTGGAAGAGGGGTTTGGTCGTCCCTATCTGGAAAGGGAAAAGGGACCGCCAGGACTGCAACATATACCGTGGTATTACACTGCTCAGTGCCAGGCAAGGTGCTTGGCCACCTATTGCTGATGCGAATTCTGCGCCAGCTGCTGAAGCTGCAGAGACCTGAACAGTCTGGGTTCATTCCTGGCAAGTCAACAACTGACTGTATCCTAGCGCTTCATGTATTGGTGGAGGGCCGACGAGTTTCGACAGGATGCTTTGCAGCCCATGTCGATCTCAAGAAGGCGTTTGATTCAGTGAATCGTGAGGCACTCTGGGAACTGCTGCGACTCCGTGGGACTCCTACGAGGAATATTGGTCTGCTCACTGGGAGAGGGGGCTTGTCCAGATCCCTTCCGTGAATGTGGATATATATATATATATATATATATATATATATATATATATATATATATATATATATGTATATATATATATATATATATATATGTAAAATTCTTTGACTATTTGAACTCTAAAGTGGAGCACATCTAGACCCACTCTCCCTTCGCTGAAATCTCCATCCTAGGAGATTTCAATGTTCACCACCAGCTTTGGCTTTCATCCTCTTTCACTGACCATCCTGGTGAACAAGCCTACAACTTTGCTATCCTCAACGACCTAGAGCAGTTGGTCCAGCACCCTACACGTATTCCCGATTGTCTTGGAGATCGGCCCAACATTCTAGACCTCTTCCTTACCTCAAACCCTTCTGCTTATTCTGTCAAACTGTTCTCTCCGTTGGGCTCCTCCGATCACAATCTTATTTCTGCATCCTGTCCTATCGCTCCTGTACACCCTCTGGACCCACCGAAGAGGCGATGCTTCTGGCATTTTGCTTCAGCTCGGTGGGACGACCTGAGGATGTACTTTTCGATTCCGTGGAATGATTATTGCTTCCAGGATAGAGACCCCTCTGTGTGCTCAGCGCATCACAGAGGTCATTGTCTCTGGAATGGAGGCATACATTCCTCGTTCTTTCTCTCCTCACGCTAAAAAGCCTTGGTTTAATCACGCTTGTTCTCGTGCTGTCAATGATAGACGTAGATCACAAAAGGTACCAGAGCCTTCAAACTAATGCTAATTATGAACTTTATATTTCTGCCCGAAATCGTGCCAAATCTATTCTCCGACTAACCAAAAATTCTTTCATTTATAGAAAATGTCAAAACCTTGCTTTCTCTAACTCTTCCCGTGACTTCTGGCATCTAGCCTAAAACCTCTCCCACTTCACTTCTTCATCTTTCCCTCCACTCCTCAGTCCTGATAGCAACACTGCCGTCTCATCTATCTCTAAGGCTGAACTCTTCTCTCAAACTTTTTCTAAAAACTCCACTCTGGACGATTCTGGGCATATTCCTCCTACTCATCCCCCTGACTCCTTTATGCCTGTTATAAGATTCTTCAAAATGATGTTTTCTATGCCCTCTCTGGCCTCAATCCTCAGAAGGCATGGACCTGATGGAGTGCCTCCTATTGTCCTTAAAACTGTGCCTCCGTGCTGTCACCCTGCCTGGTCAAACTCTTTCGCCTCTGCCTGTCAACATCTACCTTTCCTTCTTGCTGGAAGTATGCCTTCATACAGCCTGTACCTAAGAAGGGTGACCGCTCCAATCCCTCAAACTACCGTCCTACAGCTTTACTTTCTTGTCTATCTAAAGCTTTTGAATCAATCCTTAACCGGAAGATTCAAAAGCACCTTTCCACTTCTGACCTTCTATCTGATCGCCAGTATGGGTTCCGCAAGGGGCGTTCTACTGGTGATCTCCTAGCCTTCTTAACTGACTCTTGGTCATCCTCTCTTAGCCGTTTCGGTGAAACTTTTGCTATTGAGCTGGACATATCAAAAGCTTTTGATAGGGTGTGGCACAAATCTTTGCTTTCTAAACTACCCTCCTACGGTTTCAATCCTTCTCTCTGTACCTTTATCTCCAGTTTCCTTTCTGACCGTTCTATTTCTGCCGTGGTAGACGGTCACTGTTCTTCCCCTAAATCTATTAACAGTGGTGTCCCACAGGGTTCTGTCCTATCTCCCACTCTTTTTCTGTTGTTCATTGATGATCTTCTTTCCAAAACGAACTGTCCTATCTATTCCTACGCCGATGATTCCACTCTGCATTACTCAACTTCTTTTAATAGAAAACCCACCCTTCAGGAACTTAACGACTCAAGACTGAGGCTGCAGAACGCTTAGCGTCAGACCTTACTATTATTTCCGATTGGGGCAAGAAGAACCTGGTGTCCTTCAACGCCTCAAAAACAGTTTCTCCACCTATCCACTCGACACAATCTTCCAAACAACTATCCCCTATTCTTTGACAACACCCAGCTATCACCTTCCTCAACACTAAACATCCTCGGTCTATCCTTAACTCAAAATCTCAACTGGAAACTACATATCTCATCTCTTAATAAATCAGCTTCCTCGAGGCTGGGCGTTCTGTACCGTCTCCGCCAGTTCTTCTCTCATACACAGTTGTATGGAGTATGCATCTCATGTGTGGGGGGGCTCCACTCACACAGCTCTTCTGGACAGAGTGGAGGCTAAGGCTCTTCGTCTCATCAGCTCTCCTCCTCATACTGATAGTCTTCTACCTCTTAAATTCCGCCGCAATGTTGCCTCTCTTTCTATCTTCTATCGATATTTCCACGCTGACTGTTCTTCTGAACTTGCTAACTGCATGCCTCCCCCCTCCTGCGGCCCCGCTGCACTCGACTTTCTACTCATGCTCATCCCTATACTGTCCAAACCCCTTATGCAAGAGTTAACCAGCATCTTCACTCTTTCATCCCTCACGCTGGTAAACTCTGGAACAATCTTCCTTCATCTGTATTTCCTCCTGCCTACGACTTGAACTCTTTCAAGAGAAGGGTATCAGGACACCTCTCCTCCCGTATTTGATCTTCCTTTCGGCCATCTCTTTTGTTTCTTTTTTAGGAGCAGCGTGTAGCGGGCTTTTTTTTTATTATTGTTTTCTTTTTTTGTGTGCCCTTGAGCTGCCTCCTTTGTTGTAAAAAAAATAAAATATGGATGTTAACATTATGAGTTAGTGTGTAGCTGTACAAGTTAGACAAAGATTTATCTTGCAATTGACACCCCACTACAATCATTTAAAATTTAGCGACTAAAAACAAGGAAGGAATATTATTTGACTTTCTCAATCACAAAAATGCTTTGACTGCAGTGCATATGAAGGGGCAACAACCTTCTTAAAAAAAAAAAATCATTCGACACTTTTTAAATGTTATTGTTGATATTTATATAATAGTAGAGATATGCGTATGAAAGCTATCATAAATTGATATATCCAGCAGCACATACAAATGGGTAATTGTATCATCTTTTTGTATAAGAAAGCCGACTAGGCAAATGAGATTTCCACAAACAAAAGGAATGGGGACACAGACTCTTGTAGAAGTGTAAATATCTATAATCAACAGGATTTGCTCCACTACAAGACCAACCATGGCTAAGAATGTCTGATGAATGACTTGTGGCAAAGCCGTGCGTAACGTGCAATGGTGATACGGAAACCGTGCAAGGAATCGCTAGGCAAGGAAGGCGTGCCGAGCCTCACGTTAACAGTGTGCTGGCAACACTCGAGCCGCCCACTGACTCCACGATCGTAGGCTTGTCACATTAGAGTGTGTGTGTGTCTGTGTGTGTGTGTGTGTGTGTGTGTGTGTGTATATGTATATATATATATATATATATATATATATATATATATATATATATATATATATATATATATATATATATATATATATATATATATATATATATATACATATATTTTTTTTTTTTTTTTTCAGTGATTGAAAGTGAACATTTTGATAATAGAAAAGCACCGATTTTTTTTTTTCAACAGTTCAATGAGTCAGTGAAGTAGAGTATCACAATACAAGTAATGATTACTCAAATATCTTCCTGTACAGTCTGTGTGTTCCCGTGGTTGTGTATATACGTAGAGATGTTTTTGATTAATACTTGGAAATTAACACGTTTTCAGTACAAGCTGCACGTAAAGACTAAATGACATTTTCACAAATTACAATAAGAAATTCGCTCAAATCCTTTTATCAGTGTGATAAGTAGTTATGGCGGGTAGTTTGATATTAAGTGCAATGATGATAATAGCACCGAAGTAATGACGATGATAATGATAATAGTAATTTATAATGTTCAACAAAAGTTATCTTACCTGTTCACAATATTTGTGGATATCCTCAATATCTGTCACACATCTTAATCACCACTGGTAATTGGAAAAATATATATATATATATATATATATATATATATATATATATATATATATATATATATATATATATATATATATATATATATATATATATATATATATATATATATATATATATATAATTTTTTTCTTTTCTTTTCTTTTTACGTCGTTGCCTGTTGCTTTCGGTAGGCATCTCCCTGGTGCCTGATGATAAGCCAAAGGCTTCTTCCAGGTGGGGCCTGATGGTCGGCCCAAGGCTTCTTCCAGGTGGCCTGATGGTCGGCCCAGCCGTTCTGGCGCAGGCGAGTTTATACTGGCGCCATCTTGCATTGGCTCATGCCCCCGAACTCGTTCTTGATTCACTTGGAAGGTTCCTCTAGAGTCCGAGTTGATGGGTGGTCTTCAGGACAGCATGTGGGTAGTTTAAGCCACTCGGCGGTGACTGAAAAATCCGAGTGGTAGCGATTCGAACCCGCGTCGTCCATCACGCAGTACCAGTTCGTACCGCCTGCAAATATATATATATATATATATATATATATATATATATATATATATATATATATATATATATATATATATATATATATATATATATATATATATATATATATTAATTAGTCTTCCTGTAGATATCTAAAAATCATTTACTTCATGTCTTTAGGAAGTGTTTCGCCGCTCATCTAAACATGTAAATTGTGCATGTTGGTCATTTTTGTTAAGGTTTATCAGTAAACATCCTCACCTCCAACACCTTGTTGCTTGTGTTCACCTTTGTGGTTGCAATACAAGCCTTCTCATCATTGTTTATCAGTAAACATCCTCACATCTAACATGTCTTTGCTTGTGATTATCTCTGGGAGTCGTAATACATGTATTTTAATCTTTGTTAAAGAAGGATCAGTGGTGGACTAAGAGCTGGAAGGTTTGCCACGTATATCTTCCTCTCTTAAACTCTGGCAGCATAACACACCGTGTTTTTTTAAGACTTCGTTGTTCGCTCGTATGAGATAACTAACAACGAAAGCTATTCATTCAACAGGGTCTAAACTAATAACATATCATTGCTTTCAGCGAGATACAAATAGGATTAGCATTCACAAATCCAAACTGATTTGATTTAATCATTATCAGATAAAGTAAGCATATGTACAATTTTACGAGGATAAAATTCGAAAGCATATAATCTACAAACCCATAATACACTGCTTCCCTTACACAAGGAACGCTATCCTCGGGCACTACTACTACTACTCTGGTACCTGCAGCTATAAGGTCGGTGCAATATATGTTTACCCGTCTGGTTATGCTTCAAATGCCTAATGAAATACAGACTCATTATGAAGGGAAGTCCATGTAAGTGGCACTATTTATGTTAACTATTTATACCTCTCACTGGCATGTATCCTGGGGCGATTCATTGATGCCGAGAACATAATAACAGCCGTGAGCCATCCTGCTGTATGTAGCTTTAATATCTGACTGAGGGTGGAGGCGGTAAATCACTCAGGGGGCAGTAATTACCCCCTTAGCTCCCGCATGGCGATTGGGCTGCCGCGCAATCAACTCTCGATATGAGTTAGGTAGCTGTAACACAACCACCTCCCCGCCTCAACAGCCGACCACGCTGAACTACCTAAACCCCTCGGTATTATGCAAATATACATGATTTAAAAGATAATTGAAGATTTATTCCATAGCAATGTTTTTCTTTATCTTAGATTTATTTTGGCTTGTATTATCTTCGAAGGAGTTTCATGACCCTATCCCCGTGTCAAGAACTTAGCTTCTGCTGTAGGCAACGAGCTAAGGCCCGATGCTGTTAATGCCCGTGTTCAGATACTCAACCGTGTTCTCTTTCATAAAGCGTGGAGCGCTACGGTTTGAAATGTGTATCAGGCTACTTCACGTAAGAGTTCCATCCGAAGCTAGTTCAGCATGATTTGCGGAAAGAGTATTCAGCTCTCAGCATGTATGGCATAACTGATAACATTGTTTTGCCAGACCTGCAATATACCCTTCAAGTTTTTAGGGAGACTGATAAGTCTCCCTATAGTATATGTAACAACCGTAGACACTTGTATCCTCCCTAGAACAATGGGAGGGCAGTGACCGGGTGCTCACCTTAGTAACGAACCTTGGAAGACATTTGAGCTTAATATTCGAACGATTTCGAATCTTGTAAAACTCTCGGGGCTCAGAAGCTGGATCAGTTACCATTCGACGCTGAGAGGGTGCGGTGTGGAGACAAGAGGAAAAGCGGCGGTACAATAGTATGTATCCAGATGGTGTGTACGCGGCCAGGCGCCGGGAAAACATCACCTCATGGAAGTGTTCACAGAAAGGGAGTTAAGGTAAGAATATATTAAAATAGTTTGTTATGCAGTAACAGACGTATGGGGTTAGGGGTAATGACGTGTTTAATAACGCTATTTTATTTCATGTTTTGGTACTCGTGTGTAAAGGCGGACACACACTATACGATGCGGCCTGTCCGGCGGCCGAAAAGTGGGCGGGGCTGGAGGCCTTAAGGCAGTGTGTACGGGTGTAATTTGTGCGGCGCGGCCTCACATCATGGCCGGATGGCCTTCTGTTTGTTTGAAATTCCCTCCGACGCGGCCCGCGGCCTCACTGTGTATGACCTTGCGGCGCGGCCTTGAGGCGGGAATTATCTCAGAGCGACGCTGACAGCCGTGGTGTACACATTATCTACGCTCCACGATGTCTGATGTCTGGATAAATTAAGACTTTTGGATCAGTTTTATTGTTCTGTACAAGGGCCATCCATGCTTGTGGACATAAAACATAAATTGCATTGTTGTTGTCGCTGCGGCGGTGGGGCTCAGAGTGACGGCCGCCGCCCGGTATTCCGTGAGGCCGCCTCATAGTGTATATGCCTCATCCGGCCGACGAGGCTCCGCCCACGTTCGGCCGCCGGACAGCCGCATCGCATAGTGTGTGTCCGCCTTAAGAGTTAAACTTACCACCCCAAGTGTACCTTGGCCTACAATTATTTAGCTCGTTTTTACTTTGCCCACCCTAATGAGGCAGTGTCACCCTGCATTCATTCCAATTTTATGACTTCTTCACACACCTGGGCCCGTATCCTCGACAACTATTAATACTAAACTTGGTATTAACTTTCGACTTTAGTATTAACTTCACTCTCAAAGTGTATCCTCAACAACTATTAGCCTAATACCTATTAACTTTGGTATTAACTTGGGAGTGCTGGCGAGGACTTCTAAACACTTAATAGTAAAGTTAATAGTGAATCCCAGACCCAGACCCATATCAACATGACCCACGACTTCCTTCTCGCCCCCACTCACAATTTTAGAGTTCGATAGGACGCTTGGAACTATATAACGATGGTGAACTCTGTCAAGAGATACATATAGACCGTGCGAATGAGGTATGTGACTGATTTGGTGAGAAGAGAGCTACAAGATTCAGTTCAAAGGGAGCATTCCCTCACCCCGGGGTTGAAAGTGATTTTGGCTTAGATACTTGGCTACAGGAAAAATGCTGCAGTGTTCAAGTTTTGAGTTTGGGGGTAAGCCAGAGTAGTGTAAGCAGGGTGATTGCGGAAACTCTGGCCGCCCTCAGTGCCCCGTAGGTAGTCGGGAGGTTTATCCAGTCTCCCCTTGATAGGGTGGAAATCCGTGAAAATCAAGCAGATTTGTACCAACTTGCCGCTGTTGTGGGAGTGATAGTGACATTAAAATTGCATTAAAATGTAATTTAGAATATGATTTATAATTATTATAATTATTGTTGCTTTAAAATCAAGTTGGAAAACAAATTGGGAGCCGACTTGTCAAATGCAAAAGTCGCTGGGTTGTCGTGGCCCAGAGTCGGCAGTGTGAACGGGGCCTTAGCTCCTACCTTTGCTGTCTGACTGAGTCGGTCGGTTGGCGTCTGCCGATTACGTCGGTCTGTCGGCTCCTCTTCATGGGCCGTCACCCGAGAAAGGCTCATGACCTCTCCTCTCTCCTCTCCTCTCAAAATTTGGATGGATGGATGGACTCATTTATTTCTCACTCTACCTTAGGGACCCTTGTCATCATCCGTTTTCTTTACTGAAGGTTCTCGCGGCCCCACCGGCGGGGCGGAGGAGACTATGACCACTAAACACCTCAAGACCCTTACCATCTAACAATATTCAGTGGCATAACAGTCAGTCAGTAAGATCATACACCGGGGCTGGAGGTTGACAAAAGTAAAGCCGAGAAGAGGAAGAACACGAGGACGCCCCGAGGATGTGTGAGGGTTTATTATACCGAAGCACTAGTTAGAAAGTAGTGTTATACCGAAGCAGTTTGAAAGTTAGTACAAGAGATTGACTTTAAGCAGAGGCACGCCAGTCCTCGTCGACAGACCGACTCGGTCGGCTAGATTTCGATCGCCGATAGAGTCGGTCTGTCGGTATCCTGCTACGGGACGCCAATAAGCTTAGCCCGTGCTCCCCCGCGCAGGGAGGGAGCATTTTTGCACTCTTAGCGGGCCGTCTCAGGACAAGGGCCCGTTTCCCCTAGTGATAAAAGAGGATAAATATTTAAAAAGAAAAAAAATGACTTTAAGCCTGTGTAGGACATTTTCGTCTCTTGGGGATAAAGCCGCATAGAGTACTTTACACGAAAATGGAAGTGTCTGGATCGGAGTCTGTTCACACAGCAATTTGGTTGGTTAAAGTCTAGAAACTATCAATCAATCAGTTTTGTTGTTATCTTCTTTATCTCGGTGAAAACTTTGTAGGGTACAGGGAAAGTAATAATTAGTCGGCGGTTCTAAGTCGTCACATTTTGTGTGTGAATTTATATAATGGTGACATTTTTTTCCATGCTCGAGAAACTCTTACTCTGCAAGCTAGTTTATTAAGTACGGAATTGTCTTCATCCTTGATTAGGTTTATAGGTAACTCATGTATGCTTCACCTCTGCTCTGCTCATTCCTTTCAAAACTTTTTTTACGTCCTAGTTCGTGAATCATTCTTCTCACTGCCAATGCTCCTGCCCATCTTAATTTGATCATGGCACGATGGAGTGTAGAAATTCCTCAAAGTTAAGGTTTGCTATATGTTTCATCTAGTACATTAGTTCAGGTGACATCATGCTCTGCTGTCTTCACAAGAATGTCATGTGATCGCCACGAAGGAGGATAAGACAGCCTAATAGTGCTCTTTATCAATTCATTGTTTTTTTTTAAATCTGCCACATCATTATATTGTGATAGAAATAGGGTAAGTTTTTGACTGAAGAAATAAACCCAAAAAGTCAAAAGTAGCAGCAACATTTGGCTGATAAGTGGGAGATAACAATACAGATACACTGGGCCTGATAGAAATATTCCAGTATGTATTAAACTAAATCAAACCAGTCTAACTTATCATAATCAGCATGAGCATTAACCACTGCATTATCATCACAGTAATTTTTTTTTTTTAAGTTAGCACATTAATTGTGGTTGAGTGCTCCATGAGAGGTAAGTTTTATTTTGTTTGTTTGGTATAAGAGGTATACTGGAACCTTTGGTTAATCATTATTTATCTAGGAACTAATCAACACAAAAGAACTTGCTAACGCAGAAGAAATCGACGCACCCAACAAATCCCGACGCTCGACGACGCCACAGCTTTATTTCAGCATGTCAATCCTATGGGACATTTATTTGGCAAATAATACCCACCTGGCAACTCTACGCTCCCTTGCAAGTGTCATATTCAAACCGTGAGTGATTAGTAACCGCCGCCCCCGCTAGTGGGAGGGTAAGAGGTGACGTACGCGCTCCCCTCCTCCGCTCCTGTTACAACTTGCATATATTTTCACCCCTGACATCTCCCAATACGCTCAGAATGGGACCTACCAAGCTGAACAAGGACGAGAAGATCAAGTTTATGACTTTGGTTGGCGAAGGATTGAGTAACCGATAAATTGGAAGAAGATTAAGAAGATCAGAAGCTGCTGTCCGTCGCATCAAGAAAGCTGCTGCCGTGCTTGGGACAGACGAGGCACCAGAGAGGAAGAAAGGGACAGGGAGGAAGAGGAAGACCGATCCAAGGACTGACAAGATGCTGGAGCGTGAAGTGAAAAAGGACCCTTTCATCACTGCCAAGGAACTGAAGGAAGCACACCTGATGTGTTGGGAGAGGTGTCAGTGCGAACGATACAGGATAAGCTACAGAAACTCCTCAAGTTGCCGTGTCGTCGCGCTGCTCTCAAACTCTCCTCTTACTGAGAAAAATGAAGAAACAGAGACTTGATTTCTGTAAAGGTACCAACACTGGACATCAGAAGACTGGCGCAAGGTGGTGTTTAGTGACGAGAGTGCCTTCAAAACCATCTCTCATAGACGAAAATTGGTGCGTCGTCCGCTTGGTGCCGATCGGTTTGATAGTCGGTACGGTCAAGACCGTAAAGTTCCCTGCAGGGGTGATGGTGTGGGCGTGTTTCAGTGGTGAGAAGGGAAGTGGTGGCTTGTACTTCTTAGAGAAAATGTGAACATGAATGCTGCACTCTATGTGAACGTTCTTGAAAGTTACATGCTGCCATTTTACACCACACACGAGAACGCTCACTTCCTACAGGACGGTGCACCTTGCCACAGAGCAAAAGCAGTGAAAAAGTGGCTAACTGACAACCAAGTGCAGCTGATTTCGTGGCCAGGACACAGCCCAGATCTAAATCCTATTGAAAATGTGTGGAATGAAATGAAAAGAAAACTTGGTAAGCTTCCATTGTCAAGTGTTGACTCCCTAGTGGAAAATATACGCACGCTCTGGGCTGATGTTGATCCTGAATACTTTAAAAGATTATCTGACAGTATGCCTAAACGTGTAAATGCTGTTCTGAAAGCAAAGGGAAATATGACAAAATACTAGTAGTTGCTCATAACAAGAAGAAATGTGTTTTATTCACCCTTAAAAAGTAAAAATTACTAACAAAACGTCTCTGAAGACAGATTTCGGATGGTGCGTCGATTTCTTCTGCGGTAGGTGTAGATGTATAGGTGTGTCAACTAGCATGTTACCTGTTGCTATTTACATTTTTTTCAGATTTATCATAAACATAAGCTGCTTTTATTTATAACAAAAGAAAAGTGCATCATGCAATCCAGGCCTACATATGCCGCTGTGTTATGGTCATCATACAGAGAGAAGTATATAAAAATAATAGAGGATTCAAATACTGAGGTCAGATTGATGCCTTGCTTAGCACAATGATTATATAGTGCATGAGGAGAGGTTGGTGAAATTTAACATTGGTCAGCAGATTATAAATAAGAACAGACCAGTATGCTAGTGTGTTGCATGGCAAGCTTGATGGGTTGTATGATTTGGCTGGGATGTGGCAGATGGACCTCAATGCCAGGAAGTGTAGTATGAAGCTCAATGTCAGGATGAGTATGCGACTGTAGAAAGAAATAACCCCCTACAAAAATACTCTGACACTACCCTTAGCAAGTCTACTTGTGAGAGAGACATAAATTTTGTGAGCTCTGATCACTGTCCAACGAACCACTGCAATCATTCTAAAAATTGCTCAGATATAATGTTGGGTGTCATTGCAAACAGCATGAGCAACAGAAGCTCTGGTCATCCTCAGCCTTGATATAGCATTAGATTGACTTCAATTTGACTATGCAGTACAGTTCTAGTTATTATGAAATAGGCATCAGCATGCTGGAATCCGTACAAAAGAGGATAAAATTATTCATTGATTAAAAACGTTGCCTTAAACATTAATATAACTGCATTCTCTTGAAAGGCAAAGGGTGCAAGGAGCGAAGCTAATTTAGGGTGATGCAATAAGGTTCTGGCCGTAAGAGAAATGGGTAAAACATAAATTGGTAGGTTTTGACATATTATTAGAGCTGATTCATCTGGCAAGCTGTGAAGGCCTAATAGATATGAGGCTCCTCTCCTAGGGTGTTGAGTGAGTTTGTGTTGGTTTAAATCCCCTACATTGTTTTGAGAAATTGACCGTGTTGACACATTTAGCACTTTTTTTTGGCTGTGGCTGGACATTTCTTCCACTCCTATGGTTCATGATCTACCATGCCACTGTGCCACTATAACATTCAGATTTTTTGCTTTCTTTTCTGGCAAGGATGTTTTATGTTCACCTTGAAGGTCTTGATAAGCCCTACACTATAGACTTATAATATATTTGAAATTTCTCCTTGCATGTCTTTATGCTTGTTGCCTACTGATATTTTGTTCACCTGCATTTCAGAAGTAATAGCTGCCTTGCCTTCTAAATACTTGGATCACATGTTTGCAGCTTTGAAAGTCCTGCCAATTTCTTGTACTTTCCCCAGTGTATTTGTTTTCCTGCAATACCATAAAACTTCTCAGTTAGTTGGTCAGTAGTCACATCACAGGAGTCTTGACACTCATGAATGTTAATTTGTGTAACTTTTTTGTCAAAGTAATCAACGAACCTGTGGATGGTGTGAACACTGCCTAAATGAGAACTTCTCCCATATTGCAATCACTACTTTTATTTTCTCTTCCCCAAACCACATCTTAGACTCTGTTGTGCTCTCTGTCTCAACTCTCTATGACTTTGCTAAATCATTACTCAACTTTCTTGTCTTCTCAGATATCATAACCTTTCTCTTGCTAACATTTACTTTCATCTCCACAGTCAAATTCATCAACAATCCTCAGCATTATCCTCTCATTTTCTACATCCGTGACTGTATCATCTGCAAAAGAGACATGCCGCCTATCTCCCATCATCCATATAATTATTTAACAGCCATGATATCTTGCACTGACACCAGCATCAAATTTCTCACTTAGGTACCTATTCACATGCACAAAGGCACTTGCATTCATGTAAACATACCTTCTACAAGTATATATCCTACTACACCATATACGTACCTACCCTCAGGACATCCCTAACTGTCAACCATGTCAGAGGCCTTCTCCAGTTCCATTAAAGCAGCAGACAACTTCCTATCCTTCTCAGTTACTTCTGGAGTCCTTTTCAGTCATAAAATTTGTTTCACATCCCTCTCATTTTCAACCCCCCTTGTTCATCTGCACTGTCATCATTGTTTTGCATCATTATCTTCTAAAACATATACACCTTTCTTCACAGTTCCTCTTTATCTTAATTATCCTTACTTCCTTTTCTTCTGCTCAGTAGCTCATTATGATAGCCTTTCTTCAGTCTTCTGACCTCACCATCCTCCTATGCCAGATTTCATATCTACGGCATCCATTCCACAGCATAATTATATTTCGGTAATTCTGCTTCTATGCCATAATTGCCAGGGGTCTTTCCTGTTATCATAACCAACGAGGCTGAGATTTTTGTGTGTACATATAAGGGTTGTGGCACAGTTTGTAGCAAGTTTATATTGTTGAGAACTAACTGCGCCTCTGGGGCTATCATATGATTTGCTTATATGTAGTAGTAAAATCCTACTTTGCCTTCATGAAGATTTTTTTACTTCTAATTTATGTAATTATCTTAAATAACTTTTTTTTTCTTTGCAGAGGTCAGGTACTGTAAGTGCTTTGTTTAATGAGTGTTCCAGTTTTTATTTTTTTATTTTACATATCACATTTTTATTAGTGTATTGACTTTGAAAATGGTGCCTATAGTTTCTCAGTGATCTGATGACTCATTTTTCTTTAGGAATGAACACTTCACTAGTCCTGCTAGCTGCCCGTGGCCCCTTGTAGGGGTGATAGAAAATTCCAAGCAGAGCTGGGTCTCCATTCTCCCCAGGAAGGGGAGGAGGGCAAGTTCCTTATTGTTGCATGTGTGAATTTATATGAACTGGCTGAAGAACGAAAAAGGAGAATAAGTTATAGAAGCATTCAGGAGAGGAAAGGTATTTCTAGGTATTAGTGAAACCTAGAAATGGTGTGGTGCACAGACTTGTTCAAACAATGACAAAAATAGTTTGTAGGCATGCGGAGAGAAAAGGACTGGTATGGCAGCAGATGAAAAGGGAATAGGAAAGGAAGGGGGCGCATTATTGGTCTCCTCAAGAGTATAGATGAAAATGGATGGAATGGATTGATGACAGTGTGGATGACTGGTAGGACTGGTGTGGTAGCCCTATGTGCATAAACCCTAATGGTTGTGAAAAGGGTAATAAAGAAAATTGTTAACCCCCCAACTGTCTCATGCATCAGAGGTGTGGATGAGTGGTGTAGCGTGCTGATCACTAATGTGTGTACTAGTAGAAATGAGCAATGCGAGATGCATTTTGTGTGTTGAGGTGGGATGGAGAAGGCATTAGAGCATGAATGAAAGGTTTGGTAAAGGTGTGACACCAAAAGCAGTGAGTTGTGAAGCATGGTGCTTTGAGATGGTTGGCCACATGACGAATAAGTATGAGTTTGTGAAGAGACTTTACAGAGCAGGACTGAGGAGAGGGGGAGACCACTTGTGAAATGGATCAATAGAGCAGATGATTAATGGAAAAAAATAGTTGGTAGATGAGAGAATGTGTGTACTGAGAGGAAGTGACTGAACAGGGAGACATGGTGGTTTTTTTTTACAACAAAGGAAGCAGCTCAAGGGCACACACAAAAAAAAAAAAAAAAAAAAAAAAAAGCCCACTACTCGCTGCTCCCAAAAAATAATTAAAAGAGGTAGCCGAAAGAAAGATCAATTTCGGGAGGAGAGGTGTCCTGATACCCTCCTCTAGAAAGAGTTCAAGTCGTGGGCAGGAGGAAATACAGATGAAGGAAGATTGTTCCAGAGTTTACCAGCGTGAGGGATGAAAGAGTAAAGATGCTGGTTAACTCTTGCATAAGGGGTTTGGACAGTGTAGGGATGAGCATGAGTAGAAAGTCGTGTGCAGCGGGGCTGCGGGAGGGGGGAAGGCATGCAGTTAGCAAGTTCAGAAGAGCAGTCAGCGTGGAAATATCGATAGAAGATAGAAAGAGAGGCAACATCACGGCGGAATTTAAGTAGGAGGAGGAGAGCTGATGAGACGAAGAGCCTTAGACTCCACTCTGTCCAGAAGAGCTGTGTGAGTGGAGCCCCCCCACACGTGAGATGCATACTCCATACGTGTGACTGCCCCCTTGAGGGAACATGGCATTGAGATAGATGGGTATAGTACTACCACATAAAAATGTGACTCAATGTAAATTTTGCAGAGGGTCACGTCTATCAGCCTGCCCTGAAGTCTGCTCTTCTGAACTCAATCATGGTAGAGGCTGTGCTGTCCTCACTCCTGCCAGTATACTGCCCGTGCCTGCTTCGATCCTCCCAGCCTTCCTTCTTCCAAGGTATTCTAAAATTTTCAGCTTCTTGTATACATTGTGAAAGTCAGTCTGGAATTTTGATGGTACAGAGATGACACAAGTGAACAGTCTACAAAATAAATTGATTCATGGTACTTTCTACAGTGAAACTCAAAAATATGCAAAACCTCAATTTAAGGCAGCTGTCTCTAGATTTGAATTTTGATATAGTTATCTAACAATACAAATCATGATTAATATGCAGTAAAAACAGCTGTAAATGTTTATAGGTCTTCAAAATTGTACTAAGTAATAACTCAGGCAGCCTCTGGAGAAATATTATAAGCATCTAATTTCAAAAGATACAAATTATTTTAAGTTGCAGCTTATTGAATGTGTTGTGCAGTGACATAACAAACCTATAGTACACAGCTGTCCTGATAACTCACCTTTTTTTCCAAATTTGGCAACATTCACGATCTTTGCTTCAGCTTCCATCCTGTAGAACATCATCTCTCCTCGTTTACCTCCTCTTCCTTTACCTCTTCTTAACTGAAACACGGGTCTCTGGGGCTACTGACAGTAATCGTCAATAGTGATGGTAAGCTTTCTTTTTTTTTTTTTGGACAATTCCAGTCCATTACCTTTGAAGGTAGGTACCTTAGATTCCTTCCAGCAGGTTAGAAAAGGGAGTAAGGCTGTAGCAGCAGATGTTAGTTACAGTGGTGTCGTGACGAGGAACAGGTTCCAGGTGTTAGGAGACCAAGTTGAGAGAGATCCTAGCATCGTTCTTGTCGGTGATAGTTTAGTTAGACAGCAGGATCAGAAGTTTTGTAGGAAGGGAGCGAGGCGGAGGCATGTAGTTTTTCCTGGACGTAGAATTGAGCATGAAGCTGAGAAGGTTGACGACTTAGTCGTCACTACCCCAGAGGAGACAGTGTTTGTTTACCTGGTCGGAACAAACAATGTAGTTAAAGGTAGGTCAGAGGAGGTCCTAGACAAGTACAGGAAGTTTGTCGGGAAGTTGAGGGACAGCAGGTGGCGTTCAGGTGTGTATGGATTGCTCCCTCGGCATGATGTTAGTTCCCTCATTCTCAGTAGAATGCTTGGGATTAACGAACGTGTCAGGGATCTGTGTAGTCGTGAGGGAGTCATGTTTGTGGACGTCTGGGATCATTTTATTCATGACAGGAGCTTGTTTGCTAACGATGGACTTCACCTAAATTGTGTAGGCAAGGCGAGGCTGGGCCGAGTGTTGGATGAGGAAGTTTTGAAAGAGTTAAAGAAAAGTCAGGTGCAGCGGGAACGAGGTGTGGAAACTTCCGGCTTGGCTGGAAGTGGGAGGAGTCTTCAGTCAGACGGTGAAGTCCACAGAGGTAGGAGTGTCAGGCCTCAGGTGATGGAGGAAGTACAGGTGTGTAGTGCTGAGGAGGACGTCAGGTCGTTGGACCCCCAGGTGGGGGATACTGAGGTAACGGTCAGGTCAACAGCCACACAGGTGAGGGAAAATGAGGTAGCGATCAGGTCGCCAGACCCCCAGGTGGGGGATACTGAGGTAGGGGTCAGGTCAACAGCCACACAGGTGGGTGGTGAGGTAGAGGTAGTTGTAGATAATCAGGTCTGAAGCACTATTCCAGTGAATCGACAGTTGATATATGGCACACACTCGGCGAGTAAATTAAACATCTTCTATGTAAATGCCCGTAGCATTATTCAGAAGCGTAGCCACTTGATAATTCATGCAATTACTGAAAAACCCGACTTCATTTTGATCACAGAAACATGGCTAAATACGCGTGACAAGCATCAGTTAAGTGAAGTAGCTATCAATGGTTACAACGCTTTTGCTAAGTGTCGTCTACACAAAAAAGGTGGAGGTGTAATAATATATACTAAAAGTAATTTAGAGGTCATTCAGCTTAACACAACCGAAACAGAGGCCTATGATTATTTGTATGTACAAGCTACGATCCTTAATGAAAAGTATGTTCTGGGCGTAATTTACCGACCTCCTAAATCAAATGAAGACATTGATGGAAATCTCTACGCAGAGATAAATAAAATTATCAGAAACAGAAATATAGTAATATGCGGCGACTTCAATAACCCCTCTGTTAACTGGTCTGCACTATCTGCCGACAGGGAAGGAACTAGATTATTAAATTTTGCGCAAGATACATTTCTTTATCAAACAGTTACCGCGCCGACGCGAGGAAATAGCATTCTGGATTTAGTCTTCACGACCGACAACCACCTCATAACCGCGTGTGAGGTAGGCGAGCCATTTGCAGCCAGTGACCACAACATAATCAGATGCGTTTTACATATTGAAACAAAAGTACGAGCAAACTCGCTCTTAATACCTAATTATAGTAAAGCAAATTTTATGAACCTAAAAAGAGAATTGGCTTCAGTAAATTGGAATCATTTGCTCAACAATGTCAGCGTTCAAAAAATGTATAATCGTTTTACTGCATAAATCACTGCGAGTGTAAATAAATTCATTCCACTCAAGCCACGAAGGACTGATAATCAAAAACCGTTGTGGATGAGTAATTACCTACAAAAAATCATCGTCGAAAAAAGAAAACTATATAAGCAATATAAGTTATCACATAATTCACAGGATCATACTAATTACATCAATGTCAAGAGAGAGTGCGAAAGGAAAATCAGAAAACAGAAACGCGAATATGAGATGAAAATATCACTCGATGCTAAGAAAAATCCCAGGTTATTTTTCTGTTACATAAGAAACAATAAAACTTAAAAATAATATCGGCCCACTCCTGTTAAGTGGCAATACGATTAGTGATGATAAAGGCATGGCGTCGGTCCTAAATTCAACCTTTAGTAGCGTATTTACAAAAGAGAACATGACATCGATTCCAGCCCCGAAGAAAATTTTTCAAGACCCTGAAGAACATTTGCTTGCATTGACCGAAATTGATATCAGCGAAGTGTGTGCGTACCTGCAGAAAATAGATCCAAATAAATCTCCGGGCCCCGACAATTTATATCCTCGCGTGTTAAGAGAATGTAGTCAACAGCTAGAATTACCCATAACATTAATATTCAACAAGTCATTAGCACAGGCCAGTGTGCCTCTAGAGTGGAAAAAGGCCAATATTACCCCGATCTTTAAAAAAGGAGATAAAAAACATGTCAGTAATTATCGTCCTATCAGCCTTACGTCTGTCCTAATTAAACTATTCTAAAAAACTATCAGGGATAAAATGATCACTTTCCTTGAAACAAATGATTTGATAACTGATAGTCAGCACGGATTTCGTAGTAATCGGTCTTGCCTTACCAACCTATTAACTTTTTTCAACGATGTTTATTCATGTTGGGACGCCCGAAGCCCATATGACGTAATTTACCTAGATTTTCTGACAGCGTTTGATAAAGTTCCTCACGTTAGACTTATTTCTAAACTGCGTTCCCACGGTATTAACGACCAACTATGTGCGTGGATTCATGACTGGCTCACTGACAGAGAACAGCGTGTAGTTCTTAATGGTGAAGCATCGGATTGGCAACCCGTCACCAGTGGCGTGCCCCAAGGTTCGGTCCTGGGACCAACGCTATTCATAATTTACGTGAACGACTTAGAAACTGATATTCTATCAAAAGTAGCCAAATTCGCCGACGACACCAAATTAGGAGGTACGGTAATGAACAGTGAAAGTTGCGAAAAGATTCAATCAGACTTAATAAGACTTGCCGACTGGAGCGAAAAATGGCAAATGAGTTTTAACGTAGATAAATGTAAAGTAATGCACATAGGTGAAAAAAATCCGAACTTTAAATATCAGATTGAAGGACATGAGCTCAGCGAAGTAAAACAAGAAAAGGATCTTGGTGTCATTATTAGTAACACTTAAAATGAGTGATCAATGTTCTGCAGCGAGTAAAAAAGCCAATTATGATGTTAGGACTAATCTGAAGAAGCTTTGATTATAAATCACCCGAACTTATGAAGAGATTATATTTAGCATTTGTAGGACCACACCTAGAATACGCCGTTCAGTTCTGGTCACCGAACTATATCAAAGATCAAGTTTTGCTAGAAAGGATACAGCTACGAGCAACCGAACAAATTCCAGCGCTCCGAAACTTGCCATATGACGAGCGTTTAAAGCGTTTAGATATGTTTTCCCTAAAAAAGCGAAGGATAAGAGGGGACTTAATTGAAGTGTTGAAAATCCTTAATGGATTCGACAATATTAACCCAGATAGTCTATTTCAGAGAGACACTAACACAATAACACGCAGCAACGGTATGAAGTTAAAGGGAAACCGATGTAACACATTGGTGCGCAAAAGTTTTTTCAATAATAGAGTCGTCGATCACTGGAATAGACTCCCACCGTCAGTTGTTAGCGCACAGAGTATCAATAGCTTCAAGTCTTCATTGGATAAGTACTTCAGGGAAATAAGATTATACTGACCCTTCTTCGTATGTTTTCAGACAGATTGCAGCAAGACGTCAACCTAAATTCATATTATTCTCCCCCACAACCTAGATTGCAAGTAGCGTAAGTTAACAATAGTGTAAAGCAACAATTAATGTCCGCATGACAGGTGGAGTGAGGTGTGGGTGCAGTAAGGTGACAGGCTGCTGGTGCGTGCCTAGTACCGCCGGTAAAACGAGGATCAAGCCTCCACCTGTGCCCCTGAAACTACACCTCACCCATCGTGAGTATTAGGGGGGATCCTGAGGCTGCCCTGTGTAGGCCACTCGTCCTCTTCCATTCTCCTTGTGTTTCTGTGTTCTTATGTTCTTATGTAATGAAGTCATTTTCCCCCACTGCTTAGGTTACCAGTAGTGTAAGTTAAGGGTAGTAATTTCCTCTTATTTCTCTCTTTACTGTAAAATTTCCATGTCCCTTTCTTCCTTAAAGGTACATGGTGTTCTCTTCTAACTATTTCCTGCCGGCACGTTGCCGGAGGGAGAGGTGGGTGGGGAGGAGCCTTCATCTTTTCTGATCTGTCCTACCACACGTAGATTACTAGTAGTAGCGGTAGTAAACAGACACCCTCGCCATAGACCGATAGGTCTTCTGGTGTCTGTTCCTCCTATGTAATCCTATGTATTAGTGGCTGCCGTGATGTATGTCTCTTGCTATCTTCATCCTAGCTTTCAATCCAAGCTGGATGCTGCATCTATGTATGCCAAGATGGCACTTCCTCTCGTGCCCATGACCTTGATCCTACAGAATTTTCCACCATTTGTCTAAGACTTCTGTCATACTCCATAATTATGAGGACAGAAAAGACCCTTGTATGTGGACAGCATGTGTGAGGGGAAATAGAACTGGTGAAAACGATACAAATGCATAACCTCGAAGACACTGATTTAGCAAGAGAGGAAATAAGTTTTCAGTTAATGTTTTGAGTTAAGGATAGACAGAGAATATTTAGTGTAGAGGAAGGGGACCGCTGAGTGTGGTCGAAGACTAGGGAATAGACGATGGAATTTGTTGAGATGATAGGCGGAGAAATTGACTTTTTCCTCAGAGAGGGAGATATAATAGTCGTACAGAATACAGGTGCTGATAGGCTTAGGGGAAGACAGTGGCAGGATTACCACAGCATAGATAGATCAGCTTGAAAGGAAACACGATATAAAAACAGAGGGATAGAATTCCGAACATCTGTTCCCTATTCTATGACAACACCCAGCTGTCCACTTAAACAATAAACATATTTGGTCTATCCTCAACTTATAATTTCATATCACCTCTTCCTAAATCAGCTTCTTTGAAGTTGTGTGTTCTGTATTAGTCTTTCAGTTTTTTACCCCTCACAAATGATATCCAGGGGCCTTGTCTGTCCTCGTATAGAGAGCGCATTTCATATAAGAGGGGCTTCACTCAAATAGCTGTTTTGGACTCGATGGAGTCAAACTTAAACTCTCTTCTTCTATAGCAAACTCTGCTGCAATGTTGCCCCTCTGTCTTCTACAGACATTTTCATGATGATTGCCCTTCTAAGCTTGCTAACTGCATGCCTCCACCTCTACTATGGCCCCTCTCTTCACATAACGTTCTACTCGTCTCTATACTATCCTAATTCCTTATGCAGGTTAACTCCAGGGCAGCCTTCCTTCATCCATTTCCTCCAGCCTATCGAGACACTTCTCCATTTGAAATCAACCACTCTCTTCTGGCCTCTCATTTTTTACTCATGTTGGAACAGAGAGGCAGTGGCTGAATGGTTAGTGTGCAGGTCCTGCGTTCACCATGTTTTGGACAATGCGGGTTTAAATCTTCTGCTACCACCTGGGATTTTTCAGTCATTGCCAAGTGGCATAAGGCTACCCACGTGCTGTCCTGAAGATCACCTGTCAACCCCAACTCTAGAGGAACTGTCCAAGTGAATCAAGAATGAGCTCCGGCGGGCAGCATGAGCCAAGAAGAAATGGTGCTGCTATAAACACTTGCCTGCGCCATGACGGGCTTGGGTCGACCACCAGTCCCCTGAAGAAAGCCTACCAGCGCTATAGGCCAGAGTGTAAAGAAAAAAAAAACTTGGCTCGGAGTTTGTCAGCTCTTTTGGGGAACAGTGCCAGATGTTTGACTGACAACTGGATTGTCCTTACACTGTGTACTACACATCTCTATCCAGATTGGTACAGGTGCTTATTGGAGGGTTGCAACACCTGGCCACACCTGAAAGAAAGTAACACCAATATTAGAATAGCCTTCCATCCTCAACATGCTGCAATGTCATTTAAAACTTTAATTCAGGGTGCGTCGCAGACCTTTGGCAGGGGATCTATATCGCAGTGTGCTTGCATATGGCACGCCACGTGATTCGAAGAAGCAAAGAAAAAGTTAAAAAACAGAATAATGAGAGAGAGAGAGAGAGAGAGAGAGAGAGAGAGAGAGAGAGAGAGAGAGAGAGAGAGAGAGAGAGAGAGAGAGAGAGAGAGAGTACATCCTCACTTTTATCACAGTTTAAGTTTCGAACGATTTTAAATCATTCTTTCCTATGATACATTGAATTAAAACGAAAATGTTTCGTACCCGCGATGAGGAATACGTGAGTACAACGAGATGTAAACGAGTATGAGACACGTAGCCGCTGCTGACGCATCAGTCACGCAGCGGCAAATTTCTGCTTCAGTAACTATTTAGCCGCCGGAGTGACACTCATTCTAGTTACTGTCGCCATGGCTACTGCGAAAAAGCCGCTTGATGTCCGATCATTTCAGTCATCATGGACAAATGACTTTGGATTTATTCAGCAGAATGATCGTGCTGTGTGTGCTCTGCTGCGAGAATGTCGTGCCGCACATCGAGTGTTAAAGACACTTTGAAACAAGACACGAGACGACTTTCATGGACAGTACAGACACGGCTGCAGCTATTAAGAAAGCAGTATCGCGCTATGAGAAACACTGTAATGTGTTTATGGTCTAACAGATACAATGCTACTGAGGACAGTTACAAACCAGCTCTGTGTATTTCCAAGCATGGAAAGCCTTTACTGATGGAGATTTTATAAAAGCAGCTTTCCTAGAGTGCTCTTAGGTGTTATTTGATGGCATATGAAACAAACACATGATCATCTCAAGGATAAAAGATATGACTCTCAGCTAGGACCGTGGAGAGACGTATTTCTGAAATGGCTGCTAATGTAAGTGAGCAACAAACTGTTGCTTTAACAACTACACCTGTGTTCAGTGTGGCCCTGGATGAAAGCGTGGATATAAATGACATTCCCCGCTTGGCTGTTTTTGCCAGGTATAGTGACACAGAGATACACGAGGAGCTGTGCTGTCTTAAACCTATGTATGGCACTACCAAGGGAGAGGACATACTGAAGACATTCACTGATCATTTTGAGGACAGAGGGGTTGACATAAGAAAGATTTTTGCAGTTACAACGGATGGTGCCCCTGCCATGGTAGGAAAAAACAAGGGTTTTACTAAGATGGTTGAGGATAAAATTGGGCACCCCATTCTGAAATTGCACTGCATAATTCATCAAGAAAATTTATGTGCCAAGATCTCGAGCTCTGATCTCAACAAATTGATGGCTACTGTTACAAAAGTAGTGAATTTTCTTGTTGCACACTCTTCTCTTACGCACAGGCAGTTTCAAGCTTTCCTTGAAGAGGTGGACAGTGCTTACAAAGATATACCCTTGCACAGCAGTGTTAGGTGGTTAAGCTGTGGGAAGGTATTGGAGAGGTTTGTGGAATGCTTTGATGAAATGAAGATTTTTTTTTTTATCAGAAAAAGGCCAAGACTATCCTGAGCTGGAGGACAGAGACTGGACTGTGAAACTTATGTTTCTCCCAGACATCACCAAACATCTAAATGACCTCAATCTTATCTTGCAAGGTGCAGGAAAAACAGTGATGGATTTGTATGATATTTGGAAGGCATTTGTTGCAAAGCTTGCAGTTTACTCATCAGATATCAAAACTGGTTCTTTCCGTTACTTCAAAAACTTGAAGAACTTGTCTGCAATTCATCCTGTCAACACTACTGATCTTCAGGTGTACATGCAAGAATTAAAGTCTGAGTCCTCAATCAGATTTCAAGATTTCCAACACATTTGCCCAGTGTTTTCGTTTTTAATCAGATCAGACACCTTTAAAGACAGTGAGTTGGACGAGTCTCTCTTTGAGTGGATGGAAACTGAGGAGTTGAAAATGCAGTTGATTGACCTTCAGGCCTCATCATTGTGGTCAGCTAAATTTAAAGATTTTCGAGAAATATTGGAAACTAGTACGAATGATCATGCAGCCTCCATATTAAGTTCCTGGACCTCACTGCCTGATAAATTAAATTGCATGAAGAAGGTAGCTTTTGCATTGCTATGAGCATTTGGATCTACATATCAATGTGAGCAGATATTTTCACACATGAGGCACATTCTCAACCCCCATCGCAGCAAGCTTACAACGGATCATTCTGACGGTTGTGTGAAGCTCAATGTGTCCAGATACTCACCTGAAATTTCAACTCTGGCCAAAGGGAAGCAAGGGCAAGGATCGCATTAATATTGTGAGTATAAATTTAAAATAAAAAAAAAATTATATCTTTAGTTACAAGGAATGCTAATTGCTACAAAAAGGTAACATCTATGTTATACATGTGCAGGAAAATACACTTTACTTTAGTTATAATGGTCACTCCATACTCTATGAGTCTATGTCTATGATTATGATCTCAATTTCCATAGGACATACGCTTTATAATGTGGGAAAAAATAACACCTGGCACGCAAGGTAGTAAAAGAAAAGGCATTAGAGAGAGGGGAACGATTTTAAATCATTCTTTCCTGATACATTGAATTAAAACGACAATGTTTCGTACCTGCGATATAGAATACGTAGTACAACGAGATGTAAATCGAGTATTTGACACATTGCTGCTGCTGACGCATCAGTCACGCAGCGGCAACGTTATTTCTGCTTCAGTAACCTATTAGCCGCCGTGAGTGACACTCTTTTCAGTTACTGTCGCCATGGCTACTGCGAAAAAGTCAAGCTTGATGTCCGATCATTTCAGTCATCATGGACAAATGACTTTGGATTTATTCAGCAGAATGATCGTGCTGTGTGTGCTCTGCTGCGAGAATGTCGTGCCGCACATCGAGTGTTAAAAGACACTTTGAAACAAGACACGAGAAGACTTTCAAGGACAGTACAGACAAGGCTGCAGCGATTAAGAAAGCAGTATCGCGCTATGAGAAACAAAGTAATGTGTTTACGTGCTAAGCAAAAAACAATGCAACTGGAGGCCAGTTACAAACAAGCTCAGGTATTTCCAAGCATGGAAAGCCTTTTACTGATGGAGATTTTATAAAGCAGCTTCTAGAGTGCTCTGAGGTGTTATTTGATGGCATATCAAACAAACACATGATCATCTCAAGGATAAAAGACATGACTGTCTCAGCTAGGACCGTGGAGAGACGTATTTGAAATGGCTTCTAATAAGTGAGCAACAAACTGTTGCTTTAACAACTACACCTGTGTTCAGTGTGGCCCTGGATGAAAGCGTGGATATAAATGACATCTCTGCTTGGCTGTTTTGCCAGGTATAGTGACACAGAGATACACGAGGAGCTGTGCTGTCTTAAACCTATGTATGGCACTACCAAGGGAGAGGACATACTGAAGACATTCACTGATCATTTTGAGGACAGAGGGGTTGACATAAGAAAGATTTTTGCAGTTACAACGGATGGTGCCCCTGCCATGGTAGGAAAAAACAAGGGTTTTACTAAGATGGTTGAGGATAAAATTGGGCACCCCATTCTGAAATTGCACTGCATAATTCATCAAGAAAATTTATGTGCCAAGATCTCGAGCTCGGATCTCAACAAAGTGATGCTACTGTTACAACAGTAGTGAATTTTCTTGTTGCACACTCTTCTCTTACGCACAGGCAGTTTCAAGCTTTCCTTGAAGAGGCGGACAGTGCTTACAAAGATACACCCTTGCACAGCAATGTTAGGTGGTTAAGCTGTGGGAAGGTATTGGAGAGGTTTGTGGAATGCTTTGATGAAATTAAGATTTTTTTTTATCAGAAAAAGGCCAAGACTATCCTGAGCTGGAGGACAGAGACTGGACTGTGAAACTTATGTTTCTCTCAGACTTCACCAAACATCTAAATGACCTCAATCTTATCTTGCAAGGTGCAGGAAAAACAGTGATGGATTTGTATGATATTTGGAAGGCATTTGTTGCAAAGCTTGCAGTTTACTCATCAGATATCAAAACTGGTTCTTTCCGTTACTTCAAAAACTTGAAGAACTTGTCTGCAATTCATCCTGTCAACACTACTGATCTTCAGGTGTACATGCAAGAATTAAAGTCTGAGTCCTCAATCAGATTTCAAGATTTCCAACACACAGGCCCAGTGTTTTCGTTTTTAATCAGACCAGACACCTTTAAAGACATGAGTTGGACGAGTCTCTCTTTGAGTGGATGGAAACTGAGGAGTTGGAAATGCAGTTGATTGGCCTTCAGGCCTCATCATTGTGGTCAGCTAAATTTAAAGATCTTCGAGAAATATTGGAAACTAGTACGAATGATCATGCAGCCTCCATATTAAGTTCCTGGACCTCACTGCCTGATAAATTAAATTGCATGAAGAAGGTAGCTTTTGCATTGCTATGAGCATTTGGATCTACATATCAATGTGAGCAGATATTTTCACACATGAGGCACATCCTCAACCCCCATCGCAGCAAGCTTACAACGGATCATTCTGAGGGTTGTGTGAAGCTCAAGGTGTCCAGACACTCACCTGAAATTTCAACTTTGGCCAAAGGGAAGCAAGGGTAAGGATCGCATTAATATTGTGAATATAAATTTTAAATAAAAAAATAATATATTTTTAGTTACAAGGAATGCTAATTGCTACAAAAAGGTAACATTTATGTTATACATGTGCAGGAAAATACACTTTACTTTAGTTATAATGGTCACTACATACTCTATGAGTCTATGTCTATGATTATGAGCTCAATTTCCATAGGACATACGCTTTATAATGTGGGAAAAAATAACACCTGGCACGCAAGGTAGTAAAAGAAAAGGCATTAATTAGACTTGGCACTCTATGTTCAAAAGGCTGCCGACCCCTGGACTACAATAAAGATGTTATAGTCGTTGTATCTACCTCAGGCAACGTTATCAGTAGGATTTCACCGTGTACGTTTTCGATAAACATGCCGCGAATATATGTGGGGAAAAAAGGGTGTTCCACCGGATACATTTCAGGGCACCGGTCTCAGGTCAGAAGTAGGCGGTCTAAAGGTTACAGGCACAAAAATTCATGCTTCTGTCCAGTCGGTCTCCATCTCGTCTAAATCTTCCCTTTACAGCTCCCACTAGTTCTCTTCCTTCTCCTCTTCCTCCTGCTTCGCCTCCTCCTGCTTCCTCCTGCTTTGCCTTCTCTACCTCCTAGTCCATGTCTTTCTTCTCCTCTTCCTCCGTTTTTGAGGTGTTCGATGAAAGCAGATCAGTAGATATCATATATCTGGATTTTCAAAAGGCATTTGATAAGGTCCCCCACCAATGATTGCTCAGCAAACTACTGGCGCACGGTATCTCGGGTAACATTCACAATTGGCTTGCGGACTGGCTCTCTGAGCGGAAACAGAGAGTAGTTCTAAACGGTGTTACATCTAACTGGCTCGATGTCAAAAGCGGCGTACCTCAAGGATGAGTGCTTGGCCCCATGCTCTTCTTAATTTATGTTAATGATATCGATGATGGGCTCACTTGCAAAGTATCAAAATTTGCTGATGACACAAAAATTGCTAGTAAAGTAACTGCGACACTCGACGAAGAAGCTTTACAATCAGATATAGATCGACGTACGTTGGGCCAATCAATGGCAAATGAAATTTAACGTTGACAAATGTAAAGTGTTGCACATCGGAAAAAATAACAATCGCGTTCGGTACGTAATGAATGGCCAACAACTTTCTGCAGTAAGTAAAGAAAAGGATCTTGGAATCACTATATCAAGCGATTTAAAGCCCGGTCAGCATTGTTCAGAGATAGTTAAAACTGCAAACAAATTGGTTGGCTTCATCGGACGAGTCTTTAATAATAAATCGGAAAAAGTAATATTAAAACTGTATAATTCGTTGGTTCGACCCCGTCTAGAGTACTGTGTACAGTTTTGGTCTCCCTACTACAGAAAAGACATAGAAAAGTTGGAACGGGTCCAACGAAGAGTAACAAAGATGATTCCTAAGTTGAGAAATTTGTCATATGAACAAAGGCTTAAAGAAGTAAATTTATTCAGCCTATCAAAACGAAGAATGCGAGGCGATCTAATAGAAGTGTTTAAAATGTTCAAAGGATTCAGTGATATTAATGTGGAAGATTGCTTAACAATTGATCGATCAAATAAAACAAGAAGAAATCACAATTTGAAGATAAGTGGTAAAAGATTCTCGTCGCACGAAGCTAAACACTTCTTCTTCAATCGAGTTGTTAATGTTTGGAACTCTCTACCTTGTGATGTCGTTGATAGTACAACAGTTACGGCCTTCAAGAATAGATTAGACAAGTGTTTTGAATCCAACCAGCAACTAAAATATTACTCATTGTCGTAATAACGTTAAGTTCTTTCGAATACTGGTGTCCTTGTCCGCTTTTATCGCCCGGTTAGTGGTAGCAGTAATGGTAGTTTTTTCCTCTTTCCTACATAAATTCCATGGAATTTTTCCATGCTGCATGGTTCTTTTTCCTTTCCTGCCAGCTTTGGCTGGAGGGATGGGGGGGTGGGGAGGAGCCTTCGCCTTTGCTGTCCTTCATCTTCCACCTTTGATTAGATAGTTAGTGTAGCTTGTCACAAACAACCTCGTAAGGACCAGCAGGTCTGCTGTTGTTTGTTCTTCCTTTCTGTTCCTTTGTCCTTCTCGTCCTCCTCCTCCTCCTCCTCCATTCCTATCAACGCTTATGCACTGAGCAATAATATTCTAAGGAGCTTAGTTTCAGCCTAATCTCAGCATGGCCAGGGTTTAGCCTCTCGCTAAATATTAGTATCTCTCTCTCTCTCTCTCTTATGTTTCACCGCTTCTCACTCTCCTGCCGCCGTCGTCATGTCTCACCAACATTTCACATTTTCGATAATTCTGCCTGGTCGCTCCTCCTCGCCCTCGCCTCCTCTGCTGCCTCCTGTCCTCCTCCTCGCTGGCAATGTCCCTGTTAAGTGTTCTGCTGCTGACCTCATTCCGCGCCCTTCCCTGCCCACCCTTCCACTCATTTAACAGACTAGCTCCTTTACCCACGGTGACACCTCCACTAAACGGTTGCTATCTCTCTCTCTCTCTGCTATCATTTTTCACTTTCCTTGTTCTCGTTCATTTTCTCCATCCTCGCCTCCTCTTCCTTGTCTCATTCACTTACCCACATCGTCAGTTAGTCAGTCAATCAGTTTAAAGAGTTGCGAAAATGATCAAGTCCTTTTAAGAATGACATTTGTTGCGACGGGAGTGAATGGAAGCGCGTACGTACAATGAGTGCTCTGATTTGTTAGGCAAGTCAGTGAGGTGCTGGGCTAAAAGATTGCTGAATTGAGATGGACAAAATTGAGGTGATTAAGGTCTACGATATCCAGCGTACCGTAACGAAAACCAGGTGGAAAACAAAGAAGGGAGGAGACCAAGTAGTAGGGGCTGTAGAGGATTTGGTGGAGACCTACTGGACAAAGGTATCAAAATTTGAGGATTAATTCCGTACGCCATTTTAAACGTTTCCAAGACCGGTGCCAAGAATTCAGATGGTTTGTTTGGTGTCAGGTCACAATTTACCTTTGTATTTAATGTGTGTTTAAGGTCTGCGATATCCAGCTATATTCTGAGCTTCTGGATTTTTTTTTTTTTTTTCATAATTAGTTCAGTTAATGGGAGTCCACACAATATAAGTACTGTCTCTGAAGTTGAAACCTTAAAGTTCAAAGTCAAAGACACATAAAATGAACATACACCAAATGGAAAATAAAGAGAGGATGATGATGGTGCTCCTTTTTTTCTGTTCAAAACTACAAGAGAATATATAATGATATGAGAGCAGCCGGCCTGGGTCCGTGGGTGTGCGCAGTTCATCCAAAACCGACGGCCTCACACACCTCACCGCCACCCTGTTTCCTGACCCCAACATTCATGTTCAAGAAAAACTGAGACCCCCATCATCTTCCTGAGAAAATTCTGCATCACACGAGCATAAAATTGTATCAGTAATGTAAAAATACACATACGGAAATCAGAATTAAAAAAAGAAATGACCCAAACTCCTACGAAAGCCTTGTCAAATATGTGTTCTTGGGCGGCGAAATGTCTTATAATACGATAAAGAAGAGGAGGAAATAGAAACAGAAGTGACCAGTGGGATTAGACAGGGATGTACTGCCTCAACTACAATGTTTAAGATGATTACTTTTAAAATAGTTCAGGAGCTAGAGGAGCTAGAATGTGGGTACAAAGATGAGGCGTTCAGGATTACCTCACTCTTCTTTGCAGATGATGGCATGCTTTGGCAACAGTGTAGGGAAGCAGTACAGGTGATAGAGAAGATGGAGACTATAGCTAAAGAATATGGACTAGAAGTAAATAAACAGAAAAGCAATATTATCATTTTTAATATGGAAAACAAACCAGAAAATATAGGGGGCATTAGTGTTGGGGATAGAATTAAATATTTAGGAATAATAGTCAATGACAAGAGGAACTGTTTTCAAATGCAAAAGGAAGAAATGTTCAGGAAAGCGAGAAGGCTACCAAATATGACATACAATGTAATTGAAAAGAGCTGTTCAAGAATGTTAATAGGAAAGACTTATTGGAAAAATGTTGCACTGCCATCCATCCTGTACGGGGTAAATATAATAAACATCACAAAGACAGACATAAAAAAGTTGCAGAGGATAGAGAATGGGTGTACAGGAAGATTTTGAGGGCACCAATGTATGCACAGGAAGCAGCACTCAGGGGGAATAGGAAGCCCAGTGTTAAAACAGGATAAGGGAGGGACAGGAAGTGCTTAAGGTATGTTCTTGTGGAAGGAAACGATTTGGTGAGAAGGGTGGAGAGGAGATGATAGAGAAGAGACAAAGTAGGTGGGTGAAAGATTTGTTGAATGAACTGAGAGCAACAGAGGGACTGAGTGAGTGGAGGAATGAGACAAAGGAGAGTATAAAGCAGAGAATGAGAGAGGTGGATACAAGAGAGTGGAAGAGGCAAATGAATGAGAAAGCAAGCCTTAAGATATATAGAAAATGGAGACAGGAGTTGGGAGGACAAGAGGAGGTATACAACAACAACCAAGCCTCAGAAGTGCTATTCAGATGCAGGACAAACAACATGCAACTAAAAGACAGAAACAGACACCGGCAAGAGGAAACCAAGTGTGACATGTGTGAAGCTGAACACGAAGACCTGCGACACTTCCTGCTCTGGTGCCCGGCCTGTGCAGAGGAAAGAATAAAGTGCGTGAGGCCGCAACAGCCTTACGAGGAAGAAGAGGACGACACCATTGGAAAAAATTTATTTGAAAATGAACACACCGAACAAACGAAAACAACAGTACACAAGTTTTGGACAATAAGAGAAAAAAGAATGAAAGAAAAAGGAAAACAATAGACCCAGACAGTAGACACATCAGGGAGTGCCGTTACAAAGGCAAACTCCTGGACCGACTACTACTACTACTACCCTGTGATCTGAATCTGCGAGAACGTGTTAGAATCCTGGATTGCTACAAATTTTACTTTTATGTCTCGTGAAAAATGACGTACGGCGTTGATGCATTATTTACATTATTAATGAGCTTCTTTTTTCTTATAATACATTGCGTGTTTGAGTTACGAGTTTGCTTTGCTTTGATTGGTGACTTTTTCTGTCTTCATTTACTTAATGCTCTTTTTCTTAGTTCTCTTCTTCGTCCAGTGAGAGAGAGAGAGAGAGAGAGAGAGAGAGAGAGAGAGAGAGAGAGAGAGAGAGAGAGAGAGAGAGAGAGAGAGAGAGAGAGAGAGAGAGAGAGAGAGAGAGAGAGAGAGAGAGAGAGAGAGAGAGAGAAACCCATTAAGTCCCATAAACATATACATCACGAAATCTAGATAGATAGATAAACAGATCACACGTCACACACACACAGTTGGGCAACAGCCTTGTCAGTAGCGGGGGAGGGGGGATAGGGGCTGAGGACGGGCGCCGCCACCAGCCGTCTTGGCCTGGCTGCTGCCGCGTCATTTTTTCTCTGAATTAATAAAACATTGCCGACAATGATCCCCAGGAAGCGTCGCAGTGAGCCACCTGGGCCCTGAGCTCTGAACGGGATGCAGGGCGTTTGCTCGGTGGCCGTGCCCGACACCTGCAGCGTCGCGGTGAGCGTGGTGCGGCGGCGCTGGGGCTGGGGGGGTTGGCGCTTCACGGAGACGAAGAAGGTTGCCAGGTTCACATACGTTGACCTCGTGGTGCGCCCCGTCGTCACCTACTCCTTCCTGGACATGGCTCAGCTTGTCAGGACCTGCGCCAAGGGCGGCGCACAGGTACGGTTGACCCTGGCGCTGCTCCGCGGTGAGAAGCGCGTGGCCAAATTGGAGCCCAACACCTTCATGAGGCAGTTGAAGCAGAGCAGCTCAAACATGAGTTTTTCACTGCACGTCGACAGGAGAAGGTCACCCTGCTGAAGGCGCACCGGCCACTGCAGGAGGCGACAGCAGTGTGGCCGTTTGACGTTATCAAGACTGCCCCACCCAAGCGGCAACGATACAGGATGTATATTGACCCAGGGCTGGAACCGGGCGCCCAAGACCCTGGCAATGCCGAACAGAAGAAAGACAGCGATGAGGAGAGTCGCTGGGAGGCGCGCGATGAAGGAAAACACAAGGAGACTGAAGAAAAGAGTTACGAGGCTGACGGAGACACAGCCGACGACGAGAGTCGCTGGGAGGCGCGCGATGAAGGTAAACACGAGGATACTGAAGAAAAGAGTGACGAGGCTGACGGAGACACAGCTGACGACGACAGTGGCTGGAGGCGGACACCGAAGGAGCGGACGAGGAGGATGAAAGTGGCGAGTCCTCGGATGGCAGTGGCTGGGAGACTTTGGAGGAGGACGCCGAGCAGGGCGCCGGGCGGGGGCCTGCCGGAAGCCCGGGGAAGGCGGGTGGCGGCTTCCTGGAGAGGCTGGGGGTGGCGTGGCAATACGCCCGCCCCGCCCTGCTCATGTTGGGCTCCGCGGCAATCATGGCAACGGCCATCTGGTGGTCACCCATTGGCCGCGAGGATTAGCGGCAGGGCGGCAGCGGCGGCGAGCAGTAAGGGGCGTGAGGCAGCCGCCCTTAGGGCCACATCAAGGGCTCCTCTTTGCCCACGCCTTCAGGCCAACAGAAGGCGAAGGGCGAGGAGCATGGGCCAGCGTGGTCCTGGAGGCTTCCCCTAATTAGGCCGCGTCAAGGGCTCCTTCTTTGCCCACGCCTTCAGGCCAACAGAAGGCGAAGGGGCGAGGAGCAGGCCAGCGTGGTCGTGGAGGCTTCTAACCAGGGGCCACGCAAGGGTTCCCTCCTTGCCCACGCCTTCCTGGCCCTGGAGCACGCCTTCAGGGGCAGCAGAGGCGGAGCGGCGAGGAGGTGATGCCAGAGTAGCCCTGGAGGCTTCACGCTCATCGCTGCTGCAGAGTGCCGCCCGGAGTGCGTGGCGTAGCTCCTCTGTTGCGTTCACGAAGCTCCTCCTCCTCTCCGCCCTGGCATCTCGTGTCCTCGGTATCCTCCTTCCAACACACTCTGCATCGCTCCTCTGTGCTGGCCCAGACAGTCTCAGTCTCGCACTTCTCGGGAACACCGCAGCGTCTGAACAGTCTCAGTCTCGCACTCCTCGGGAACACAGCAGCGTCTGCACTCTGCACTCGCCCAAAAAGGCTCAGCCTCGCCTCTCCCCGAACCATCGTGCACTCGCCGCCGCTATGATCACTCGTCTCTTATCATGTTCGCGGGCTGCCACATCAACGAAACTACAATAGCTGGAGTGCTTCCACATCTCCCACACATCACCGCTCATATATACTATACAAAAACAAACGTCCAGCAGACCGGCACGTCTCCAGTTCTGCCAGCACGCGCAATATACAAAAGTGAAGTGGTAACATCCTGCAGACCGGCACATCTTCACTCACAGTTCTGCCAGCACGCGCAATGTACAAAAGTGAAGTGCAAACAACTTCTGAGTACACACAATGACATTATGCAAGAAGGAGCACAGAGTGCTGGAGAACAGTGGAGTGAGACTTCCCTTTCTTTCTGTCTAACAACGTGCGTATATGAAACGTAACTATAAAACAAGTTAAAACTGGATTTGGTTAGCACATTCATTCATGTATTCATTCATCTCTGCAGCAACATATGGATATGAAACAGGTTAATACCCATGAGGAGTAGGCGTGCTCTGTGAAGCATATAAAGGACATACATTTCATAGTGTTTATGCCTCCGTGTGCTCGGGTTACTCTATTGAGCATCGGAAATGTTATGAATAACACGTCCAGACTGGAATAACAACACACGTAAGTGGAGGCGCAGTCCATCACGTCCTCTACGCCGCAGCTCGTCACACGCTGAGTGGATACAGTCCACGGGGATAGTCTCCTTTTTATATTACAGAACCTAAACAATGTGAAGAGGCTACCAGGGATCGGCAACCTTTGGCACGCGTGCCAGACTTGGCACGCAGAGTGCTTGCCTATGGCACGCCACGTGATTCGAAGAAGCAAAGAAAAAGCTAAAAAACAGAATAATGAGAGAGAGAGAGAGAGAGAGAGAGAGAGAGAGAGTACATCCTTACTTTTATCACAGTTTAAGTTTTCGAACGATTTTAAATCATTCTTTCCTATGATACACTGAATTAAAACGAAAATGTTTCGTACCCGCGATGAGGAATACGTAAGTACAACGAGATGTAAACGAGTATGAGACACGTTGCTGTTGACGCATCAGTCACGCAGCAACGTTGCTATTTCTGCTTCAGTAACTATTTATAGCCTTTTCCATTTGGCGTAACCTGTTTCTGGTCATGATCTGTAGAGTCCTTGATAGATAGAGTCCAGCGACAGCCTAAGATTTGGACGCCATTATTGGCCCTGTCTTCGCCGCGAGACCAAAAGTGTTTGAAAAGCGCGGCGAAACACAGGTCCAATAATGGCGTCCAAATCTTAGGTTGTCGGACTATGAGGACTCTACAGATCACGACCCAGAAACGGGTTACGCTAAATGGAAGATGCTATTAGCCGCCGTGAGTGACACTTTCTAGTTACTGTCGCCATGGCTACTGCGAAAAGTCAAGCTTGATGTCCGATCATTTCAGTCATCATGGACAAATGACTTTGGATTTATTCAGCAGAATGATCGTGCTGTGTGTGCTCTCTGCTGCGAGAATGTCGTGCCGCACATCGAGTGTTAAAAGACACTTTGAAACAAGACACGAGAAGACTTTCAAGGACAGTACAGACAAGGCTGCAGCGATTAAGAAAGCAGTATCGCGCTATGAGAAACAAAGTAATGTGTTTAAGTGCTAATAAAACAATGCAACTGAGGCCAGTTACAAACAAGCTCTGTGTATTTCCAAGCATGGAAAGCCTTTTACTGATGGAGATTTTATAAAAGCAGCTTTCCTAGAGTGCTCTGAGGTGTTATTTGATGGCATATCAAACAAACACATGATCATCTCAAGGATAAAAGACATGACTGTCTCAGCTAGGACCGTGGAGAGACGTATTTCTGAAATGGCTTCTAATGTAAGTGAGCAACAAACTGTTGCTTTAACAACTACACCTGTGTTCAGTGTGGCCCTGGATGAAAGCGTGGATATAAATGACATTCCCCGCTTGGCTGTTTTTGCCAGGTATAGTGACACAGACATACACGAGGAGCTGTGCTGTCTTAAACCTATGTATGGCACTACCAAGGGAGAGGACATACTGAAGACATTCACTGATCATTTTGAGGACAGAGGGGTTGACATAAGAAAGATTTTTGCAGTTACAACGGATGGTGCCCCTGCCATGGTAGGAAAAAACAAGGGTTTTACTAAGATGGTTGAGGATAAAATTGGGCACCCCATTCTGAAATTGCACTGCATAATTCATCAAGAAAATTTATGTGCCAAGATCTCGAGCTCGGATCTCAACAAAGTGATGCTACTGTTACAACAGTAGTGAATTTTCTTGTTGCACACTCTTCTCTTACGCACAGGCAGTTTCAAGCTTTCCTTGAAGAGGCGGACAGTGCTTACAAAGATACACCCTTGCACAGCAGTGTTAGGTGGTTAAGCTGTGGGAAGGTATTGGAGAGGTTTGTGGAATGCTTTGATGAAATTAAGATTTTTTTTTATCAGAAAAAGGCCAAGACTATCCTGAGCTGGAGGACAGAGACTGGACTGTGAAACTTATGTTTCTCTCAGACTTCACCAAACATCTAAATGACCTCAATCTTATCTTGCAAGGTGCAGGGAAAACAGTGATGGATTTGTATGATATTTGGAAGGCATTTGTTGCAAAGCTTGCAGTTTACTCATCAGATATCAAAACTGGTTCTTTCCGTTACTTCAAAAACTTGAAGAACTTGTCTGCAATTCATCCTGTCAACACTACTGATCTTCAGGTGTACATGCAAGAATTAAAGTCTGAGTCCTCAATCAGATTTCAAGATTTCCAACACACAGGCCCAGTGTTTTCGTTTTTAATCAGACCAGACACCTTTAAAGACATGAGTTGGACGAGTCTCTCTTTGAGTGGATGGAAACTGAGGAGTTGGAAATGCAGTTGATTGGCCTTCAGGCCTCATCATTGTGGTCAGCTAAATTTAAAGATCTTCGAGAAATATTGAAACTAGTACGAATGATCATGCAGCCTCCATATTAAGTTCCTGGACCTCACTGCCTGATAAATTAAATTGCATGAAGAAGGTAGCTTTTGCATTGCTATGAGCATTTGGATCTACATATCAATGTGAGCAGATATTTTCACACATGAGGCACATCCTCAACCCCCATCGCAGCAAGCTTACAACGGATCATTCTGACGGTTGTGTGAAGCTCAAGGTGTCCAGATACTCACCTGAAATTTCAACTTTGGCCAAAGGGAAGCAAGGGCAAGGATCGCATTAATATTTGAATATAAATTAAAATAAAAATAATATATTTTTAGTTACAAGGAATGCTAATTGCTACAAAAAGGTAACATTTATGTTATACATGTGCAGGAAAATACACTTTACTTTAGTTATAATGGTCACTACATACTCTATGAGTCTATGTCTATGATTATGATCTCAATTTCCATAGGACATACGCTTTATAATGTGGGAAAAAATAACACCTGGCACGCAAGGTAGTAAAAGAAAAGGCATTAATTAGACTTGGCACTCTCTGTTCAAAAGGCTGCTGACCCTGCTTTAATTTAATTGTTACAAAGGTTTTACTAATGCATTTGTTATTCATTAATATACTGATGGGATAATTAATCTTGTTTTATTTTATAATTGTTCCAGTTCTTCTCCAGAGCCACTGACTTTTTTTTTTTGTTAATCTTAGACCTACTCATATATTCCTTACCAATTTTTGTCACATAAGTAGCAACACTCCACTATCCCTATGCTCAGGGAAATGGCTTATTAAATTAATTTGTATAATCAGAATTTCCAATTAATGTGACTGGAGGAAATATAAGAAAAGCAAATGGCAAACTGACTAATGTTCCTGGAAAAGTACCCATGATCAGTGGCAGTAAACAAATGAAACAGAAAACCTGATGGAGTACAAAGATTAGGAAGAAAACTACGTAGATGACAGAGCTGGGATAACTGAGCTTAAAATTGTTTGATATCTAATCTAAATCTAGCATGGACAAGCTGGAAGAACAGCAGAAACATGAACACAACCAGTAGACTGGGCATTGGCAGATACCAGTTGTTTGCTCTTGTGAATGTCACGAATAATATGGAAGAGGTAGTTACGTACGTAAAGAATTTACCTACATGGAATTGTACAACAATCAGGGTGGCCAAGAGGAAGGTGGCGAGTATGTTTTGCTGTATTTGGAAAGTCCCAGTGTAACTGTAGATAAGTAAATAAAGAAAACGAAATGTGGAGGAGTAAATCATGATGAGAAGCCTTTGAAAAGACCTTATAATTAGTTCAGAAATTCCTATGCTTGAGTTTAATAAAGTAGCTCAAATATATACAAAATGCTTTCAGAATCAGAATTCCCAAAGCCTGAATAAATGTTGGTGGGCAGGAACACATTCACACAAAGGCTGTGTACCGTGCGGGTTACCCAAAGTCTACTTCCCACGGTCTCCTGAATGTGTGTGCCTGTGTTAAAAACTCAGCCCACCTAGCTGTTCATCCTTCCTTTCAGGATGCTTGATAAATGGAAACCTGGGGAAGGTAAACTCTGGTTTTCATCACATTCATTCTCTAACCAATCATCAGGTTCTGTGTTGTTCCTCCACAACTACTGTTGCTATAGTCTTACTGAATTATTTTGAAAAAAAAAAAAATATCAAGGAGATTACACAGTTTGAAAGTATTCAGGTCTGAAGATAAATATGAAGAAAACTAATGACCCTCCTTCAAAGCCTGTATGCCGTCAGTATTACTAGGAATACAGTCTCCAGGAGTGACATGCAGCAATACTTGTATTTATAATAGTTTCACTAACAAAAATACACTCAAAAGGCCCTTGTTTGGGAACTATGACAAACTGCAACATATTGTTTTTAATTTACCATTTGCAAATCTATGGTGTTGTGAACAATTATTAAGGTTGCGTCACCACACTAATAAATTTGCTAACATTGTCGTGTTCAAAATTCGAGCCAATTAACTTACGGTGCAACTGTGCCAAATTTGCCCTGTCCAGCCCACTCCTGAGTCCTGACCCCCGGATTGCCACTCAAGTGTCGGTCCCTGGCAACAAGTACCTAACCATCTAGTTACTATCCTCTGGGAATAAACATGCATTGTACGGGATAGAAGGCCAGCAGTGCATGTCAATATGTCATATGCCAAGACCCAAACAGGTAAACAGCAATCACGATGCTAACTTTGGTCCGTGTCGCAGTAAAGATTCCACTGTTCCAAAATGTCCCTGCCTAGACACACGACCCAGCTGGCCTATTCATACGAACGAAATGCAGCCCATGATCAGGATCACTGATAACCCAGGGCAATGACTAGTTAACTATCTCCCTCCCTTGATACACCTTCATAATGGCTGCTCAGCATTTCATGCAAATGAAGATAATGAACAATAAGCAAAATATATACTAGGGTAAAAATCTTATTCTTTGTGTAATTAGATTTATATATTAATATTTTCACCTGGTTAGGTCTACCTCTTTATCAGTCTACCTACCTATAGAAAATCCACTTCCATACGTTTGTGTTAAGTGTGTGTGTGTGTGTGTGTGTGTGTGTGTGTGTGTGTGTGTGTGTGTGTGTGTGTGTGTGTGTGTGTGTTAAGCAGTGACAATCACTAACCTGCAGCAACTGCTGGATCATTCAGTCCAGCCTGGCTGTCGTTCAGTCATCCCGGGGAGTGTCTGTTCAGCCGCTCGTCTGCTGGGGGTATATAAAAAAGTATATACCTGTGTGATATACCTGTGTGGAGAAAAGGAATAGCCTATATGCTAGACAATCCTTCCAGTCTGTGTTATTGTAAAAAAAACATTTATTCTAGAAAGGTTTTATTTTATGGTGTTTTTCACACACCATATATAAATGAAAAGCATATTCAGGAAATAAAATATACTGACAAGGAAAAGGTAACAGCGTGGCAACAATCGACTCACTGGGGCCTCGCCCGCTGCACCCCGACATCTGAACCAAGGAGGCTTGCCTACCCTTGATATAAACCGTTCACTGACGCACCGCTGAGCTACAGTCACCAGTCACACACACACACACACACACACACACACATCGATGTACGGGACACGACTGTCTGTTAGTGTCCAGGGAATGTCTTAAACTCACCCATATGTCTGCATCCCTGATTAATTAAGTCTCGTTGTGGTGTTTTTTGCTTTATTTTTGAGCACATATCGGCAGCAAAATGATGGAAGAGGTGCCACTCACCCATGCGGTCAGCAAATTATGATGGGCCGGGAGGGAGGACTACAGTTTAACGCAAAGCCAGGCACATTACCTCGCCAGTGCATCTGCAAGACTGTGGTCTGTTAACTGCAAGGATACTACATAGTTCCCATGCTTGGATGTAGAGCCTTCTAGAATTCTTGATTACCAGACATCTAGCAACTACCCACGAACCGAAGCTTCAACCACCGGTTCAGTTTCCCGTTCGCCGCAAGGCATCTCGCGTAGTGACTTGTCTGGGTGCAGCATAGGCTCTCAGTCGCCTGGAGAGGTGCCACAACACAGCAAATGATCGTACTGGATCTCTCAGTGTATGTTCAGAAGAGGAAACAAAGGCTGCCTGAATATGGAAATTAGGCCTCTGCGAGGTTCCTTCCTTATCGCCCTTGTACCGGTGTGTGTGTAGGGGGGGGGGGGAGGGGTAAGGACTGAATGGAGGATGTTGCCGTCTGACGATCATTAGAATGTTAATCTATTAACATTGTGCCAAGAAAGAGATTGACAAATATCCTAATATACAAAGTTCAAATATTAAAGTCGAACTATAGTGAACGGAGAAGATATTTTCGAGAATAAGGCTTGTCAGCGTGAAGCGTGATGTTTTCTTATTAACATATAGACTACCTATTAAGTAAACTACTGGATTCATTCATATTATTTAACGGTTAATAACACCATCCGGCGTGCCTCCTGCCGCTGATTTACTGATTGAGTAGTCAACATTCATTACTGTTGGCTTGTTAGGTATTTGGTTGGAACAGTTGCCATGACAACATAACGTCATATATAGACTGTGTGTGTGTGTGTGTGTGTGTGTGTGTGTGTGTGTGTGTGTGTGTGTGTGTGTGCCACGCACGCCAAACAAGCCTGATTGAGAATGACACGTGTAGAAAAGCTTAAAAATTCGGACACTTGAATCTTAGTCATGCGTACTTTTTCAATCTGTGCTAACATTGTCAAATCTTATCAAAAACATCTAATACAAATATAATTATTCAAACATATTAGCGTCCACCTGAATTCGATTAGCACTGGATATTCTATCACCAAAGATGAAGTACTGCGTGACTGTCACGGTGACTGCACAGGATGCTTCATAATGAAAAAACCTGCTCGGGACTCACCTGCTGGAAGCTGAAGGGCATGACGCGGGTGTCGGAGGAGCCGCCGCCCTGCCTGGAGCCGCGGTGCCGCCTCGCCGCTCGTCTCGTCGGTAATGAAGATTTACTTCCTCGTGAAGCGGTGCTCCAGGCCTGGGTCGAGCACCGATTCGAGTGTTAGTTGAACCCATAAAGAAAATTAGCAAACTGTTTCTATTTTTAACTTTAATGCCCATCTTAGGTCCTCCCCTCCCATACACATACTCGTACATAAAAATGCCCTCCTGTGTGTTCAGACGTTCCCAGAATTATTGAGTAAGCGGCAAGGAGCACCTGATAGCTATGAGTATAGGAAGAGAGAGAGAGAGAGAGAGAGAGAGAGAGAGAGAGAGAGAGAGAGAGAGAGAGAGAGAGAGAGAGAGAGAGAGAGAGAGAGAGAGAGAATTATCCGTAATTGGGTAAAATAACATTATCTCAGGGCGCCTCCACACTACACACACACACACACACACACACACACACACACAGTCATATCCATGCGCCCTGAGGGGAGGGGTGAGGGGGCTCCATTCCGCTTCTTAATTGTGTGGCGAGTATAGTTACTTATAATTATGAAGTTAAATGGTTAGTTTAATAGATAGTTCAATAGTTAGTTTGTTAGATCGTTAGATGGTTACCTTACTAGAAGTTAGTTAGTTAGGTAGTTAGGTGAGGTAGTACTCAGGAGATTCAAGGGAGTTATAGGCCGCCAACAGCTGAGCCTGGCCAAGCGGTGCTCATCTCCTCATTGGCTTGCTGCAGGCTTATGGTTTACTGTTGGTATATATATAAACCACAGTTTACCTTTCTCTCTCCAGGTTTCTCCAGGTACTCATTTGTTTGACCAGCCAGAAAAGGAGGGCAAACAGCAGGCTGGGCTATGTCGATTACTTAGGCCGGGATCTTAACCCAGGCCTCAGATTAGTAGTCAAGCCTTTAACCAATTCACCACGAAGGCACTTCGATCACAGCTTTATTACAAGTGCATTACTGATAAGAAAGATGTATATATATATATATATATATATATATATATATATATATATATATATATATATATATATATATATATATATATATATATATATATATATATATATATATATATATATATATATACATATATATATATATATATATATATATATATATATATATATATATATATATATATATATATATATATATATATATATATATATATATATATATAAACTTCAATGAGGACAGTTTACATGTAGCACCGCTCGTGGGTGTTAAGGGCATCACAGCAAGGTTTGTAGTTTCCAAGTTATTCAGCTCGCCAGAGGAAAAATAACAGTCGTAGAAAATGAAGCGTCTGTCCGTCATGCCCGTGAAGCTGCAACCTGTGGTTTGTGACGCAAATTATGAGGCTACATCTATGTAAACACAGTTGTTTGCCGAATATTTTACCTTTTGTGTGACATATCGAAACAATGAATGTATGTATTTGTTACATATAATAAAATTCCAAATATAGCAGTATCTCGCTACCATCCCTGAAATGACGAGGACCATGGACATATTGCTGCAGTCGGACGACGGAAGGATCGACGGACACTACACACACACACACACAGGGCAGTAGATGTGTTTCTAAAGTCGGGATGCGTTTAGATATTAGTTTGTCTGTCAGAAATGTTTGCTCCACCGGCGGTCACTCGTGGTGACAGCAAAAGACGTTATCTAAGGAGTCACAAAGGATATCACAAGAGTATTAATAAAAGATCTAGATATACCATTTCATGTATATATTTGTAAAAATATATGTGTAAAAGCTCTTCTTTCTGCCTTGTAGCTCAGTGCAGAGACTGTTTAGGGTTCCGTCACAAAGCGTTGTATTAATATGTATCTCAGAATGATACGCAAATATTCTCCTGGCACTTGATAAATCTCAAGACAGATCACTGATTACGAATTATCCAAATTGTTTATATAGCCTCGTAAAAGTGTTAGTCAGGGGACTACTCAACTTGGTGTTCCGTCAACAAGCCGCTCTCAGGAGGAGCAGCGTTAGGTTGGCTGCCTCTACATGGAGGGCGTGTGTTGGCTTATGCTTCGCTGCCAGGCTTCGAGAGAGACACCAGCACCCTAATGTCGTCTGACAAAAACACAGACCCGTGCAGATCACATAGGGAGGTACAAGGCAGTCATTCCTTGTTGAGGGTTGGCTGGTGTGTGGATCGCTTAGTTGGACACCCACTGATGGTGCAGAAAGCCTATCACCTTTGTTCGTGTCTGCGCATCATCAGGGAGAAGAGAGGCATTGGTGGTGGCGTCCATGTTGTAAAACATGGCCACCCAGCATTGCTTTTCACAGGCAATGCCATCCATTACGGAGTGTTTGTACGACGTCACCGCCTCAGATGTCTCGCAGTCACTGAAGAACCTTGTCGATGCTGAACGAAACTATGTCCCTGCGCCCTCCAATGAAGAATCTCTGCCGTGAGAGCACAGCCTCGCTGCCTCCTGCTGATGGACGGTCACTTGCAGTTGTTCTCCTCGGTTGTCCTCCATGCAGGTGTGTGGCCAGCACTGTAACAACTTTCCAGTGAAACTTGCAGTTGCAGTGCCATGTGCGTGTGTATCAGGTTTCTCCAGGTGGTACTCATTTGTCGACCGAAGTGAAAGGAGGGCAAACAGCAGGCTGGCCAAGTGTTGATTACTTAGCTGGACTGGGAACCCAGCCTCAGATTGTAGTCGTTTTTGAACCAATTCACCAATAGCAATTGGGATCACAGCTTTATTACAAGTATTACTGCATAAGAAAGATGTATTTATGTATATATATATATATATATATATATATATATATATATATATATATATATATATATATATATATATATATATATATATATATATATATATATATATATATATATATATATATATATATATATATATATATATATATATATATATATATATATAAACTTCAATGAGGACAGTTTACATGGCACGCTCGTGGGTGTGTTATGGGATCACAGTAAGTATATTTAGAAGTTTCTGTTATTCAGCTCGCCAGAGGAAAAATAACAGTCATTAGAAAACAGGTTGCCCCAATCCGTCATGCCCGTGAAGCTGCAACCTGTGTTTTGTGACTGCAATTAAGAGCCCACATCTAAAGTGTAAATACAGTTGTTGCCGAATATCAGCCGCAATGTGACATATCAGAACAATGAATGTATTTGTCGCCATGTGGGTCCAAATGTAGCAAGATCTCACTTCATCCTGAAATGACGAGGACCATGGACATGTTGCTGCAGTCGCATTTCAGACCCGGAAGGACGGACGACATGCCACACATGCCGTCAATAACAGTTGCAGTAGATGTGTTTCTAAAGTCAGGATGTGTTTAGAAATATATGATAGTCGGTCTGTCAGAAATGTCGTTTCCACTGGCGGTCACTCGTGGTGATGAGCAAAAAGACGTTATCTATGAAAGTCATAAAGGGATATCTAACAAGAGTATTAATAAAAAGATCTAGATATACCATTTTCATGTATATATTGTAAAAAATATATGTAAAAGCTCTTCTTTCTGCCTGCTGCAGTTTGTTGCAGAGACTGTTTAGGCTCCGTCATGGCAAAGCGTTCAGTATTAATATGTATCTCTGGGAATGATACGCAAATATTCTCACAGCATTCTGATAAATCTTCAAGACAGATCGCTGACAGACATTATCCAAATTGTTTATATAGCCTCGTAAGAGAAATTATTGGTCAGGACTACTTCGCCCAACTGGTGTTCAAATCAACAGCTGCCTCAGGAGTAAGGCAGTGTGTTGGCCGCCTCTACATGGAGTGGCGATAAAGTTGCTTATGCTTCTGCTGCCCAGGTCAGAGGAGACACCTAGCACCTAATGTCGTCTGACAAAAACACAGACCCTGTGCAGATCACATAAAGGAGGAGAGTACAAAGGCCAGTCATTCTTGTTGAGGGTTGGCTGGTGTAGATGACTTTAGCTGGACACCCACTGATGGTGCAGAAAGCGCCCATCACCTTTTGTTCCGATATCTGCGCATCAGCAGGGAGAAGAGAGCATTGGTGGTGGCGTGGCGTCCATATTTATCAAACACGCAGCCACCTAGCTTACAGCTTTTTCAGAGCAATATGCCATCCATTACGAGTGTTTGAATGACGTCATACCGCTCCAGAGATGTCCCCGTGGTCACTGGCAAGAGAACCTTGTCGATGCTGAACGAAAACTATATCCCTCGCGCCCCTCCAATGAAGAATCTCTGCCGTGAGAGCACAGCCTCGCCGCCTCTGCTACGGACGGTCACTTCGCAGTTGTTCTCCTCGGTGTCCCCTCCATGCAGCCACCAGGTGTGTGCACTGCACGCAATAAGCAACTTTCAATAGTGAGCACTGCAGTTGCAATGCCATAATAACGTGTGTGCTACTGAGTGTTACCCATGACCGCAGCACAGCAGGTCACAGCCACCTGGCCCTGATGATGAAAGAGAGGGAGCAGTGAAAGTCTAAAAGCCGATACTCTGTAACTCATAACTCTGTAACCATCACTTTGTAACGGTGCACCCTGTGTTGGAAATTTATAAAAAAAGCTCTGCTAATACAATTATTGAGTCGCATTATGCTTCTGAATTTGTACGTATACAGCCCTCAGGAGATCAGCAGGAAACTAGAAGCAACAACATTGACATTACGCTAAGCTAAGCTAAGTATTTTAAAACATTCCGATCAGTTTTGCTCCGGAGGCGACGTTCTCAAGAGAGAACATGTTATATGTAGAAAGCCTTTCTTCGTAGGATTTGTTGCGCAAGGGAGGGATCACCTGGCTTGTTGCTCGACATGAACACCTTTAATTTAGCACATCTCACATGGTGGGGAGACCAAAACTGTACCGCATATTCCGTAGAAGTGGGGTCTGACTAAACTATTGTAGAGCAGAGGTATTACATCTTTATTCTTGAATAAAAAGTTTCTTTAATGAAGCTCATGGCATTCTGTTCGCTTTATTTGCTTTGCATCGATGCATTGCTGTGAGACCTGAAGGTTTGACGCGATTTTGACCTCCAAGTCCTTGACGCATTGAACGCTTTTGAGTTTAACGCCGCGCATTTCGTAATCGAACTTCTTTATTCCTCGTTCCAACCCTGGAAGGGACCCAGATCGTCTCACGTTAAAGGGCATCTCCCATCTATCCGACCAAGCTGAAAATTTTTGTAAATCCTCTTGGAGGCTTTATCGGTCTGTTCAAATCAGCGAGAACCGAGTTACCAACGCTTTTATTGCCGTCTGCAAATTTACTAGTGCGTTTATTGAGTCCAACATCCACGTCGTTGATGTAAATAATGAAGAGAGCACTAACCAAGAACCGATTCCTGAGGGACGCCACTAGTGACCTGGCGCCCACTCTGAGTTGAAATCAAATCGAAAATCACTACTCTTTTGTTGTTGTCTGTTGCTCAGCCAATTCGCGATCCATTGGCTTACTTGACCGTCAACAACACCTTTTTGTTTTAATTTGTAAAATGAAATTTATGCGATGCGAGACTTTATCAAACGCTTTCTGGAAATCAAGATAGACTACGTCCAATGATTTGGTTACGTGTAAACAGTGAAGAGGTCGTTATAAAAAGTTAACAGGTTTGATGAGGCAGTGATCTTTTGTTTTGGAAGCCATGTTGCAGAGTCCCCACTTAATGAGTGGCTTTTAAGGTAACTCACAATTTTGTGTCTAATTACGCCCTCAAGTAGCTTGGTACCTACAACCGAAGATTAGACTAACGGGCCTATGTATTACCTGGTACCTTTTTTGTCCTTCCTCTTAAAAAAATCGGTGTCCGTTAGCTCTTTACCAATCTGAAGGGATTGATGCCTTGCTCGCAAGGACATATTGAATACAGTTGTGAGGGAGGGAAGTATTTCGTGCTTTGTTTCTTTCAGTTAGAAAGTTGGATATACTTTGTCCAGGTCCAGGACTTTTATTTGTTTGTAAGTGATTTTGAGGGCTTAAGGACTTCATAATGGAAGTTTTTATTTCAAAAGTTAGGCAAGTAATGCTCGAGATTTCACATTAGTACTGGTGTTGGTGGTAGGAGTTGGGAGGACTACATATTATTAAACACCGAGGAAAAGTAATTGTTTAATAGGTTTGGTAAATGATGTTGGCTGTCAGTCACTGATGCACGTCGCTGTTTGTTAAAGGTCCAATTTCACTTCTGATCGCCTTTCTGTATTGTTTATGTAACTGAAGTAAAGTAGATTTCGGATTATTTTACAGTTGTCTGCAATATTTTCTTCATATCTACGCTGTCGACTGACACTAATCTATTTTACCTGTTGCCTGGCATCATTGTAAAGTCTAATGTTTTCAGGCAAAAGCTTTGTTCTTTCTTTAACCTGTAAAACAATTTTCTCTCCTTTGACTGAGTGTTTAATTTCGCTATTAAAATGAAGGTGGACTTTATAGTGTTAGGTGGCATCAGTTTCTCGCATTGGGGGTGACAAATGTGTACTGCTGATAGAGAGAGAGGAGAGAGAGCGAGAGAGAGAGAGAGAGAGAGAGAGAGAGAGAGAGAGAGAGAGAGAGAGAGAGAGAGAGAGAGAGAGAGAGAGAATATGCAAAAACAAGTCCCACTAACGGAGACTAAACCATTAAAAGCCAATACCATAATACACTACACAGCTCATGCGGCCGGGAAGCTTTTAGAGTCGCGGGCAATGCTGATGGGGTGAGAGAGGAGGGAGGAGGGAGTGAGAGATGGGAGTGGAAGAGACTCGTTGCACGGCCAGAGCAAGAAGGAGTTGATGGTGGTAATTAATCTCTCTATTGGATATATACAGGTGGGCAGTGCAACCAAAGGGAGAATTTATGGTTGGAAATTGCCTCTTACTCTCCTTACGGGGGATGGAGGAATAGACAGAAAGAAATTTAATGGAGCGTTTCAAGGGAGGTGGAAGATAGGGAGGAGGGAGGATGGACAGGTGGGTGGAATGGGTTGTGGTATTGTCTCGATAATGGAGAGAGAGAGAGAGAGAGAGAGAGAGAGAGAGAGAGAGAGAGAGGTAGGAGAGAGAGAGAGAGAGAGAGAGAGAGAGAGAGAGAGAGAGAGAGAGAGAGAGAGAGAGAGAGAGAGAGAGAGGAATTTACCTCATACTGGTTTTTATTTATACTCACGTCTTATGAAATATGTCGTAAACTCTAACACAATTATATATAAAAGTTCAAAGTGTAACCCTTTCCTTTGGCATTTATAAACAGTGACTGTCTTTCCTTCCTTCCTTCTTCATTATGCTTCCTTCAACTATTTTGCTTCCTCCCTTCACCATCTTTTATCTTCCTTCCTTTAAATCAGGTGTGTACCATATCAGCATCATTATCATGGTTAGCAAAAAGGAAAGAGTGAGAAGGGAGAGAGCGGGAGAAAGGGAAAAACATGAAGGAGAAGAAGGAGGGAAGGAAGGAGGAAGAATGGAGAAGTAGAGGAAGGGAGGAAGAGATGAAGGAGAAAGGAGGGCTACCTGTGTGGAGGAAGAGAAGACGGGAAGGAAGGACAACTAGAAGATGAAAAGTAAGGAAGGAACAAAGAAAAGGAAGAAGGGAAGAAGAGGAAAGAGGAAAACAATAAAGAAAAGAAGAATAGAGAGTGAAGAAAGGCAGACAGAAAGAAAAGGAGGAGAGAGAGATGAAAAGAGGAAGGGAGAGAGGAAGAAAAGAAAATACAGAGTAGTAAGAAGAAGCGCAGACAGAAAAGAGGAGGAGAGAGATGGGAAAAAGAGGAAGGAAATAAGAAAAAAAGAGAATGGAGAGTGAGAAGAGGGCAGACAGAAAGGAAAAGGAGGGAGAGAGAGAGAGAGAGAGATGGGGAAAAGAAGGGAAGGGAAGGAAGAAAAGAATGGAGAAAGGAGAGAGGTGCAGACAGAAGGAAAAGGAGGGAGAGAGAAGAAGAGATGAGAAAAGAGGAAGGAAGAAGGAAAGAAGATTAGAGAAAGAATAGATAAATAAAGGAGAGCAGTGTGAAGAGAGTGAAGGGATAACAAGGGGGAGATAAAAGGCGGGGCATCTGGCATAATCATCATCATCAGCATCAGCAATACCGGAGTAGCATGGGACCTTAAATTTTATTTATGTGGGTCACTCAGCCTCGCAGCCCCCTAGTAAAATGGTTTTGACTGAGAGAGAGAGAGAGAGAGAGAGAGAGAGAGAGGAGAGAGAGAGAGAGAGAGAAGGCCAAAGGAAAAATGACAGCGCCAGTGAGGTGGTACAGGTGCCTTCCTCCTCCTCCTCCTCCACACAATTTTACAATAGCTTGTTTTACCTGCTTCTAATTCCTCTTTATCGTTGCTTCTTCCACTCTTTCTCAAACACGCAGATACACAAATAAATAAGATAAAGTAAATAAAAATATATATTCGCTGAAATGTTGTGTTCTGTTATGTATGACTTGTGGTCTGTGTGTGTGTGTACTGACGGCCACTCACCTGTCACATCATCTGCGGAGGCTGTGGTTGAGGAGGAGGAGGAGAGGAGAGGAGAGTTAATCAGCATAGAAGAGAAACATTTTTATATATGAAGGTTGGTACACACACACACACACACACACACACACACACACACACATTGTCATACACACACATTATTTATACATGAATATAAGCAGGTGTGCATGCCGGATTATGCACGCAACGCATAGCAACGAAGGCACGCACCACTCCACGCACGCCCACACGATTATTGTTACTCTGATGACGACAGAAGGATTTGATGATCCCACACCACCACCACCACCACCACCACCACCACCACCACACCACCACTATTACTACCACTGGTCCAATAATTACCACCACCACCACCACCACTCTACCACCATCACCAATCATCATCATCACTACCACCACCACCACCTCAACCACCACCATTACCACTCACCACCACTTCATCACATACCACTGTTACCAACACATCACCACCATCACTATCATCACACTCAATACCACTACCACCACCACCATTACCACCACCACTACCACCACTACCACCACACACCACTACGCCACCACTACGCCACTCACTACCACTACCACCACCTTCCCACCACTACTTATAATATTACTATTACATGACATTACTAATTATTATATTTTCCTTTAATTTTATTTAAATAAGAACTACTAATACTACTATTACTACTACTACCATTACTACTATTACTTTACTACTACTACTACTACTACTACTACTACTACTAATACTACTACTACTACTAATAATGTCACCATCAATTAATTATATTACCTTTTTCTCCCACTCCTACTACTACTAATACTACTACTACTACTACTACTAATACTACTACTAATACTACTACTACTATTTCATTACTACTACCACTACTAATTATTACATTAATACTAATACATTATTACTACTACTACCACTACCACTACTACTATATTACTCTTTCCCCACTCCTACTTCTAGCCATTGTTAACTACTACTACTTTTTACTACCACTACCACTACGAAGAGACATTTCAACAATTACTACTACTGCTACTACTAATACTACTACTATTACTACTACTAATACTACTACTACTTTCAATAATTATATTACCTCTTTCTCCCCACCTCCATCACTTTTTATTACTATCATCACTTACTACTAATTACTACTAATACTACTACTACTATCATACTACGCCACCACCACTACCACTACTACTCTACTACTACTACTACTACTACTACTACTACTCTCACTACTACTACTACTACTACTACTCACCACTACCACGTTATCGCTAATTTCACGTCCGCCTAGACTATTATGTTATTACGTCCAGAGTCATATTATCAAGGTGGGTCTTAAACTGCTCGAAATGGCTTTTTTATAATGAAAATTTGAATATTTATTAAAATGTGGAGAAGGAGGAGGAGTAGAGAGGAGGAGGAGGAGGAGGAGAGGAGCGAGGAGGCGAAGCAAAACATCAAAACATGCACTACTAAATAGGACTGTTTAAGTCGTAGAAACGAAAAAAAATCTGAAGTTGGTTGGTGAGCCACAGCCACTGGCATTCATTACGTGGCCTGTGGAGAGACAGAAGGTGCCTTTCACAACACAGTTCCTTGAGAATGGAGGTCGTTAAGAAATAGTAATCGTGTATTCACTATATAGCTTTTCCCAAAGAGAGAGGGAGAGTAAGCATTGAAGGATGGGTAACTTATGATCCAAAATGTGCCTGAGCCGCCAGTTCTTCATACTCTCTCTGTATGGAAGGATCTTTACTCTCTCTCTCGTTGTGCTTTGTTATCCGTTTATTAGTCTCTGGCTCTTTTAATCTCTCACGTCCGTTTAGGCACTCACACGCCGGCTCTCTCTCACAGCAATGTGCCGCCAACTCTCTCCGCTCTTTCTCCTCTCTCTCTGTCTGATTATCTTTTTTTTTTTTCTCTCCCCAACAAAGGAGGTGTCCCCGTGCATGCCAGTGGGCTCAGGTAATGCCATGCTCGCTGCTTTTTCAGATTCGAGGTGTGAAAGGAAGATCGACAGGAGTTCTGCTCTTTATGCATGCGGGGTTTCATATTGACTTGTACGTTGTTGGGAAATACAGATAAGGAAGATTGCCAGATTAGCGTTTGGATGAAAGAGTGAAGATGCTTTATTTGCAAAGGGGTTTGGATCAGTAGGGATAGCATGAGAAATAAGAGGGAGGGAGAGGGAGTATGCAGTTAGCAAGAGAAGAGTGGAAGGTGAAATAGATAGAATGAGAAAGAGAGGCAAAGGGACGGAAAAGAATGGAAGAGGAAAATAAGGTAGAGTGAATGTGAGGGAGGTTTTATTTTAAGTCCGTTTAGAGCTTGACATCATATTATATCAGCTCGTTCTATGAATCCATGTAATGTTATCGCCTTAATTTCACGTCCGCCTAGACTATAATGCTATGTTAGTTATCGTTCAGAGTCATATTATCAAGGTGGGTCGGAACTGCTCGGAAATGGCTTTTTTATAATGAAAATTTGAATATTTATGGAGAAGGAGGCGGAGGAGGAGGAGGAGGAGGAGGAGGAGGAGGAGGCGAAGAAAAACATCAAAACATGCACTACTCAAATAGGACACCACGTTTAAGTCGTAGAAACGAAAAAAAATCTGAAGTTGGTTGGTGAGCACAGCCACTGGCGAGGTTGGGCTAATGGCCTGTTTTGAGAGACAGAAGGTGCCTTTCACAACACAGTTCCTTGAGAATGGAGGTCGTTAAGAAATAGTAAATCGTGTATTCACTATATAGCTTTTCAAGGTGCTAAGTTAGGAGTAAGGCATTGAAGGATGGGTAACTTATGATCCAAAATGCGCCTGAGCCGCCAGTTCTTCATATCTCGTATGCATGGAAGTGATCTTTACACTTCCTTCGTTGTGCTTTGTTATCCGTGTCCAAGTAAGGTTTTTTTTTTAATTTCACGTCCGTTTAGGCCATATTTCACACGCCGGCTCTGGCTCGGCAGCAGCCGCCAACTCGGGATTACGAAAGGAACGCTGCGGGCTCCAAGGCGATTATCTTGATTATCATTTTATTTTTACAACAAAGGAGGCAGCTCAAGGGCACAAAAACAGAATAATAAAAAGCCTGCTGCTGCTCCTAAAAGATACAAAAGAGGTGGCGAAAGGAAGATCAAATGGAGGAGACGTGTCCTGATACCTCCTCTTGAAAGAGTTCAAGTAGGCAGGAAGGAAATACAGATGAAGGAAGATTGTTCCAGAGTTTACCAGCGTGAGGGATGAAAGAGTGAAGATGCTGGTTAACTCTGCATAAGGGGTTTGGACAGTATAGGGATGAGCATGAGTAGAATGCAGCGGGGCCGCGGGAGGGGAGGCATGCAGTTAGCAAGTTCAGAAGAGCAGTCAGCGGAAATATCGATAGAAGATAGAAAGAGAGGCATTGCGGCGGAATTTAAGAGGTAGAAGACTATCAGTATGAGGAGGAGAGCTGATGAGACGAAGAGCCTTAGCCTCCACTCTTTCCAGAAGAGCTGTGTGAGTGGAGCCCCCCCACACATGAGATGCATACTCCATACGAGGGCGGACAAGGCCCCTGTACAGCTTTAACTTATCAAGGAACTACCCGCGAGACTCGAGACTTCCCCGAACTTATAATTTCCTTTATGGAATGTTTTTTTTAACCATAACCTGAGGAAGGCATGTAAGAACAAAAGGAGGGGAGAAGAAAATCAAAACACTACGTTTCTGCGACACTACGGTGAGGTCGTACAAATGATAACATTAATATATGTGAAGTTGGTTGGTGAGCACAGCCACTAGCGAGGTCGGGGCTAATGGCCTGTTTTATGCAAGACAGAAGCTGTCTTGCACAACACAGTTCCTTCAGAATGGAGGTCGTTAAAAAAAAAAAACATCAGATTTTCACTGTATAGCTTTTCAATGGGAAAGTAGTGTGAATGGTAAGGGACTGGAAGACAGGGAAATTTGCTCATTATGATAGAGGGGATTTTTGACGAACACATTGCTTGAGAAAACGCTGCGCCGACTGCCCCAACAACATCCCGCCTTCACAAGGGTGCCTAAAAATCAAAAATAAATAAAAAGGCCTTTGGATCCGCGTTCCTTCACAATAGATATTTTTTTTCATGAACAAACTATTTTACATTTGTTAATCTTAAGGAGTACAGTCCGCGTTAGTGGTCGGAGTTTTAAAGGAAGATGACTGAAGACTCGAAAAAGGCGATACGAGGGAAAATGACTAATGAGTGATGACTGTGGTTGGGCTCATGGCTAAAGCGAAAGGCAAATTGTAGGGTGAGCATTAATAATTGTACGGGCGCAGGTTTTTGCTCGTAGAGACCTGAGCCCATATTACGATCCCTCCTCCTGGGCCATTCCCTTGACATCAGTTCCAACCATATCATACAGTCACAGGTCTCTTTTCTTAGAAGCGTAGCAGTCTGGGCATGGCAGTTCTCAAAATATGGTCCTTTTATGGCCCTGAAATCCTGGTTCATGCAAAAAACCAAATTTAGCTTGTCAGAAAGGCAGTCCTCTTAGTCCCTTCAAAATAACCAGAAAAGCCTTCATCTATCCACAGTACTTTGACAACGTAAAAAATGTCTTATATAATCTTGTCCTATATAACCAAATCCAAAAACAGTTAGTCTGTCCTCTTACTTTAAAATTACCAGAAAAGTCCTTCATCTTCCCATCCTCAGTACTTTGAAACCCTAAACAAAACTCACTCCAAGGAAGGCCCATTTATAGCATTCTTCCTCGTCCAGTATAACAAAACCCAAAACAGTTAGTCTTGTCCTCTTATTGCTTTAAAATCACAAAAGGCCTTCATCTTCCCATCCACAGTACTTGGAAACCCTAAACACTCAAAGGAAGGCCCATTTATAGCATTCACTTGTCTAATATAACCTATCTCCAAAAAGTCAGTCAGTCCTCTACTTTATTTGTAAAATCACCAGGAAGCTTTAACTTCCCATTCACAGTCCCTTGATAGCGTAAACAAAACTCTCTCAAGGAAGGCCCATTTATAGCATTCAGCATTCAATAAACCTATAACCAAAAAGTCAGTCAGTCCTCTTTACTCTTATTGCCATCAAAATCACCAGAAAAGGGCTTTATCGTATCCACAGTCCTTTGATAGCGTAAACAAAAACTCTCAAAGGAAGGCCCATTTATAGCATTCAACTTGTCTAATATAACCAAAGCAAAAACAGTCAGTGTCCCTCTTATTGCCTTTAAAAATCACCAGAAAAACATCTTCATTCCAACCACACTGATATCGTTGAAACTGGTCTTCCTTCATCCTTCTCTTCATTCCATCCTTCCTTTCATCATCCTTCTCCCTACCAAAGTGCACTTGAGTCACCTTCTGCATTAAGCGGTCTACTTCTCACACACCACTCCCCCGCCACCCTTACAACCCATCCTGTTATATCCCTACTCATCCTTCCCATACATATCCCCATCCTCCCTCTCATTTCATCCCGTGTAAGCCCATTAAAACAGCCTCTGTCCTCCCTCTCAATACGCCCTCCCTTGATTGGATGCGACCCCAGCATTAATTTTTGAAATTAGGGGAGGAAAAATGACGAACAGAAGAAAAGACAGAAAGGCTGGAGAATGGAAGAATAGAGAAAGATGGGTAGAAGGAAGAATAGAAAGAGAGAGAAGAGAAAGGCTAGAGAATAGAAAAAGAAGAGTGAATAGGAAAGAAAATAACACACACACACACACACACACACACACACACACATAGTATTCCACCATGCAGTATATAGACAAAACGCTTATAAAGGGGAACCATTGGGCAGTCTGATCTCTTAAGTCTGGTCTCGATGTATGTCTAGGGTCTTATTTTTGGTCTTGAATGCTACTTATATTTCACCGCCACTGACCGATTCGTCAGAGCTGTGTCCTCTCAACCTGCTTTTCACCATCCCTCTCGCCACATCTCATCCACGCCAATAATCATGGAAATCATCAAACCAGGCTTCCATCTTCCCTCCTAATACCTTATGGAAGCGTAACGGCGTGAGTAAGGCGCTCTTAAACCAAATCCCATTCATAGGCCTCATCCAAATCCGCCTCTTCAAGCCACGTATTGGAACTGATCAGGCAGTCGTTCCTATCCTCTCCTCTTCTCTTCTCTTTTCCTCACGGCGTCCAAATCCCCTCTACAGCGCCCTTAGGAAGCTTGTAGCAGTCTGGGCATAGCAGTTCTCAAACATGGTCCTTTATGGCCCTGAAATCCTGGATTCACAACAAACCAAATTTAGTTTGTCAGAAGGCAGTCTTGTCCCTCTTAATTATAAATAACCGAAAAAGCCTTCATCTCCCCATCCCCAGTACTTTGACAGCAGCAAAAAAAAAAATGTCTTATATAATCTTGTCTATATGGCAAATCCAAAAAGCAGTTAGTCTCGTCCTCTTATTTCTTTAAAATTACAGAAAAAAGCCTTCATCTTCCATACTCCAGTAGCAGAAACCTAAAGCAAAAACTCACTCCAAGGAAGGCCCATTGCAACATTCACCTCGTCAGTATAACAAAACCCAAAACAGTTGATCTTGTCCCTCTTGTTAGCTTTAAAATCCCCAGAAAAACCATCATCCCATCGTGTAAAACCCTAAACAAAAACTCACTCCAAGAGGCCCATTTATAGCATATCTAATATAACTAAGCCCAAAAGTCAGTCGGTCCTCTTACTCTTGTGCCATCAAAATCACCAGAAAGAGGCTTTAACTTCCATTCTGATCCCATACGATAGTGTACACAAAACTCTTTCAAAAGGAAGGCCTATTTATATAGCATTCAACGTATAATATAACCCAACCTATCCAAAAAGTCAGTCAATTCATCTTACTCTTATTGCCATCAAAATCACCAGAGGCTTAACTTCCATTCTGATCCTTCAGAAAGCGTAAACAAAAGAACATTCTCTAAGGAAGGCCTGTTATAGCATTCAACATTCAACGTCCTAATATAACCAAAGCAAAATCAATCAGTCCTCTACTCTTATTGCCTTTAAAATCACACCAGAAAAGGCCTTCATCCTCCTATCCACGGTGTACAATCGTCAACAAAACTCTCAAAGGTACATTTATAGCATTCAGCAATAATATAAAAGCAAAAATTAATTAATTCTTGTCCTCTTGCCTTCTTATCACCAGAAAAGGCCTTCATCCTCTATCCACAGTCCTTTGAAAGCGTAAAGCAAAGCAGTCTCAAAGGGAAGTACATTATAGCTCACCTCGTCAATATAACCAAATCAAGTCAACCAGCAGTTTTACCAGACAGTTAGACCTTGCCTCCCTAGCACTCCTTCACTCCTCCTTTCTCTCTCCCTCTACTTTTCCTTCCTTCCTCCTTCTCTCCATTCCTTCCATGCAAAATAAGTTATACCCATCCAGTCAGTCAGTTAGCCCTTCCTCTCCTCATTTCCTTCCTCCCTCTCTCTCCTTTCCTCCTGTGCAAAATGTTATGGCTATCAGTCAGTCTGTCAGTTTAATTCTTGCCTTTGTCTCCCTCCTTTACCTCCTACCTGTCCCTTTTCCTCCACTTTTTCCCATATAACAGTCTAGTCACCCAATTAGTAAGTCAAACTCAATTCCTTCTCTCCACCCATTTTTCTCATTCTCCTCTCCTCGCTCCCTCATTGGTTTTCTCCTCCTACTCACCTCCCTCTCCATCTATTTTTCATCCCTCCACGTCCTTATCCCCCTCAGAACCTACCCTCTCATTTATTTTTTAAGCAAAAACAACATAAACAAGGTTGTCCTCACTAGTATCTGGGTAAAATATTTTTTGCCTTAAGGTGGCCTGAAGATGTTTTGTAAGAGTGGCATTAAAATCTCTTGCTTAAATGTGTCTCTAAGGCCAGTCCATTAGAGTTGGATTTTACAAGGACAAGGGTTTTCTAGGATAATGTTTGCTTGCCCTTCAATTGAATAAGATAGAAACGACAGAACAGAAACCCACAAACAGACACAAGCAGAAATAAACAGCCAATGATCAAACATATAGACAGACAACAAGCTAGCCAATACAAGACATACAGACAGGCAAAGAAAGCAACAGACAGACAGACACACAGGCAAGCAAGCACTCATAATCAGAAGCACAAACAGATATTTAACCAATGCAGAAAGCCAGACCAAGATACGAAGATACAGCTACTGTAACACACACACACACACACACACACACACACACAAGCAAGAGAAACAAGCACACAGACAAAACAGAGACGAAAGCAGGCACAGACTCCCTTGCAGAAACACTACCAAAAAGGGCAACACACACACACACACAAACACACACACACACACACACACACACACACACACACACACACACACACACACACGAACATACAGACCTTGAGCAGGCAGGCATACAGTGAACCCCACTCACTAAAACAAGGGCACCAAACTACTACATACATACATAAACACACCAGAAGAACACACACACACACACACACACACACACACACACACACACACACACACACACACACACACACAAACACACACACACACACACTCCTCACATCCTAACCCCTATCAAAACACACACGCACACTAAAACAAGAGCCTGCTAGGCTCGATGCATTAAAACACAGCCATAAGCAAAATAAAAAAAAAAGTGAATATGGAAAAATATATGTAAAATGAAAGCCTGCGCCTGGCGAACTGAAAGCAAGGCCAGACGGTCGAGTCGCCGCCTGAAGGTTACCTGGCGCCTCCAGACGCGCGTGGGAGGCCAAGGGTGGCGGCTTCTTGATTATATACGGCACACGTATATAGATAGATAAAGAGAGACATAGATAGATAGATGGATGAGATAGAAAGTTTTGGCCACTTTTCTTCTCTTATTTTTACCTCCTTCCTTTACTGTAAAAAAAGCTAGATAAACAGATAGATATAGACATAGATACTGAGAGATAGCTAGATAGATGAATGAATACATACACACATGTAAATAAATTACTCACTGAAGCAACCGTGATATATATTTGTTGATCACTCTGGAAACAAACATAAGGAGAAACTGGCTTGATGAGTGTATTACATAGATACGTGATAGTTAAGACAGTACGGTACCAAATGAAACATATGCAACACACAGTGCCACGAATTTAATAATCCTAAGTGGCTGCAGAGTCAACTTCATAATCGTAGAGGAGTCGTAGGGTAATCCTGGCGTGGGATAGATGGGGCACTTTACTGTTCCTTTGATTCCTTTCACTCCACCTCAGCCCTTTCTTTGCCACATCACCTCTCATCATGTGTATCGTTAGTCATGTCTAGCAGAGTGGGGAGGTATCATAGCTGTGTGTGTGTGTATGTGTGTGTGAGTGTGATCCAAATACACTGATTATAATTGGTTGTAGAAGATTTGCCAGGTCCGTAACGTCAGCTTTTAATTAATTGAAAAGTGAGTCCTGCAGCATAAGTAAAAGGATGGACGATGAATAGGGTTGATTCCCCGACAACACATATAATCTTATTCCCGGAGGCTTTCCCCATAGGAAGGTCAACTTACCGCAGCCACAAAGTGTAGTCATTAATTATCTTACAACACACACACACACACACACACACACACACACACACACACACACACACACACACACACACACACACACACACACGGGCGTCCGCTAAATAATGTCCTTTTGCTGCTCTGATGATGGGTACTTTTTGCGGCTTCGAAGACTGAATTCTCCTCTCTCTCTCTCTCTCTCTCTCTCTCTCTCTCTCTCTCTCTCTCTCTCTCTCTCTCTCCCTCTCTCTCTCTCTCTCTCTTTCTCTTTCAAGGACGGAACAGGGAATCAATGATCCCTTCATGCTATAAATCCACAGAAGAACTTTCTACCCATATATATTTCTCTCTTGAGAAGCATCCTTATCCGAGAAAACTGATCCAGATGTTTTAAAATATAAAATGGTTTCACAGACGGGCAGATCAACATTGTTTATGATGGATGACACTTTGCGCACGAGGAACAATGGCGTAAAACTCAGATGTAGACAAGTAATTTCAGACTGGGGAGGCGGTGGCTGTGTCGTCAAAGTAACGGCATCGTGTTCAGGAGGACGAGAGTTCAATCGCCCAGTGCCGCCAAGCTGGGATTTTCAGCCGCCGCCGGTGGCAAACTACCCATGCTGTCAGAAGACCACCTATCAGCGGACTCTGGATTCTGGGATCAAAGATGAGCTCTGGGAGGGCACCAATGCTGAGGAATGGCATACTAAAACCACTCGCCTGCGCCAGAACAGGCGGGCGACCATCAGGATTACCGGAAAGAAGCCTTGGACCGATGTCAGGATCCACCCGGAAGAAGCCTACCGGCGCAATAGGCTGAAATGTAAAAAAAAAAAAAAAAAAAAAAAAAAAAAAAAAAAAAAAAAAGACCACCAAATTTTTCTTCACCAACGTTGTAGTGCGAGAATGGAATAAGCTCCCACCATCAGTGGTCCAGTGTAACACGATTGACTCCTTTAAAAAACAAGCTCGACCGTCATTTCCTTCAGCAATATCAACTAGAGTAGAGTACAACTTTGAGTCTTCTAGTTAATGTAAAATCCTTGGGTTTTAGGGACAGACCATGAGTCTGGACCATAGAATCAATATTGGTCACAGTTTTCTATCTGTAAATCTCTCTCTCTCTCTCTCTCTCTCTCTCTCTCTCTCTCTCTCTCTCTCTCTCTCTCTCTCTCTCTCTCTCTCTCTCTCTCTCTCTCTCTCTCTCTCTCTCTCTCTCTCTCTCTCTCTCTCTCTCTCTCTCTCTCTCTCTCTCTCTCTCTCTCCTCTCTCTCTCTCTCTCTCTCCTCCTCTTTTTCCTCTCCACGATCAACACCTGTCGGATATATTAAAAATGATGTGTATGTGGATCTCTGGGCGTGTGTGTGTGTGTATGTGTGTGTGTGTGTGTGTGTGTGTGTGTGTGTGTGTGTGTGTTATGATGTATACCGTGTGTGTGTGTGTGTGTGTGTGTGTGTGTGTGTGTGTGTGTGTGTGTGTGTGTGTGTGTGTGAATACTTGTAACGATCCTGGCAGTCTAATCTCTCAGTATTGAATTTTATCTTACTTACATGGGTACCTACTGGGTTGCTGTTTATTGGTCCCTTTCTCTCTCAAACACCCTCTCACACCATCTGACATTTAGCTATCACCCTGTCATCATGTTTGTATCGCTGGCGCGCGCGCGTGTATGTGTGTGTGTGTGTGTGTGTGTGTGTGTGTGTGTGTGTGTGTGTGTGTGTGTGAATCTATATATGTGTGTGATTTACTCTTCCTTCTCCAACTAATCTCATTGTAGAATCTATTATGAAGGGTACTTTTTGCAACCCATTTGATATGTGTGTGTATGTGTGTGTGTGTGTGTGTGTGTGTGTGTGTGTGTGTGTGTGTGGGTGGGTGTGAGTGAGTTGGTGGGTGGGGTTTAACTTTTTATATATGAGCTTCCTATCGATCTGGCTGTCTTCAACCGCCTCTCAATCTGTCTATCTATCCACCTCTTTATCTCTTTCAAGGACTAATTGGTGTATATGTGTATATGTGGGTGTATGTTTTTGTCTGTGGGTGTATGTATGGAAGTGGTGTATGTATGTCTATGTTGGTGTATATGTCTTTGTCTTTGGATGTATGAATGGGTGTGTTGTATGTCTGTATATTCTGGTGTAATTTTCTATGTCTGTGGGTGTATGGGAGTGGTGTATGTCTGTCTATGTGGGTGTTTTGTGGGATCGGTGTATTTCTATATATGTGGGTGTTTTTGCGGGAGTGGTGTATGTCTATATATGGGTTGTATATCTCTGTGTTTGTGGGTGTATAGGAGCGGTGTATGTCTGTCTATGTGGGTGCTTATGTCAATGTCTTTGGGTGTATGTCTATGTGGCTTTATGTCTATGTCTGTGGGTGTATGTCTGTCTATGTGGGTGCTTATGTCAATGTCTTTGGGTGTATGTCTATGTGGCTTTATGTCTATATCTGTGGGTGTATGTCTGTCTCTTTGGCTTTATGTCTATGTCTGTGGGTGTATGTCTGTCTCAGTGGGTTTGTCTATGTCTGTGGGTGTATGTCTGTCTCAGTGGGTTTGTCTATGTCTGTGGGTGTATGTCTGTCTCTGGGTTTGTCTATGTCTGTGGGTGGGTGTCTATCTCTGTGGGTTTATGTCTATGTCTGTGGATGTACGTCTATCTATGTGGGTTTATGTCCCTGTCTGTGGGTGTATGTCTATCTATGTGGGTGTATGTCTATCTCTGTGGGTTTATGTCTATGTCTGTGGATGTACGTCTATCTCTGTGGGTTTATGTCCCTGTCTGTGGGTGTATGTCTATCTATGTGGGTTTATGTTTATGTCTGTCTGTGAGTTTGTCTATGTCTGTGGGTGGGTGTCTATCTCTGTGGGTTTATGTCTATGTCTGTGGATGTACGTCTATCTATGTGGGTTTATGTCCCTGTCTGTGGGTGTATGTCTATCTATGTGGGTTTATGTCTATGTCTGTGGGCGTATGTCTATCAATGTGGGCTTATGTCTATGTCTGTGGGTGTATGTCTATCTCTTTTGGGTGTGCGTTCATTTCTGTGGCTGTGTGTTTTTTATGTGGGTTTATGTCTATGTGTGTGTATGTATATCTATGTGGGTTTATGTCTATGTCTGTGGGTGTATGTCTATCTTTGTGGGTTCATGTCTATGTCTGTGGGTGTATGTCTTTCTATGATGGTTCATGTCTATGTCTGTGGGTGTATGTCTTTCTATGATGGTTTATGTCTATGTCTGTGGGTGTATGTCTTTCTATGAGGGTTTATGTCTATGTCTGTAGGTGTATCAAAGATGGTTTATGTCTATGTCTGTGGGTGTATGTCTTTCTATGAGGGTTTATGTCTATGTCTGTGGGTGTATGTCTATCTGATGGTTTATGTCTATGTCTGTGGGTGTATGTCTTTCTATGAGGGTTTATGTCTATGTCTGTTGGTGTATGTCGATCTATGTGGGTTTATGTCTATGTCTGTGGGTGTATGTCTTTCTATGGTTTATGTCTATGTCTGGGGGTGTATGTCGTTCTATGAGGGTTTATGTCTATGTCTGTGGGTGTATGTCTTTCTATGATGGTTAATGTCTATGTCTGTGGGTGTATGTCTTTCTATGAGGGTTTATGTCTATGTCTGTGGGTGTATGTCTTTCTATGAGGGTTTATGTCTATTTCTCAGGGTTTATGTCTTTCTATGAGGTTTATGTCTATGTCTGTGGGTGTATGTCTTTCTATGAGGTTTATGTCTATGTCTGTGGGTGTATGTCTTTCTATGAGGTTTATGTCTATGTCTGTGGGTGTATGTCTTTCTATGAGGGTTTATGTCTATGTATGGGTGTATGTCTTTCTATGATAGTTTATGTCTATGTATGTGGGTGTATGTCTTTCTATGAGGTTTATGTCTATGTCTGTGGGTGTATGTCTTTCTATGAGGTTTATGTCTATGTCTGTGGGTGTATGTCTTTCTATGAGGGTTTATGTCTATGTCTGTGGGTGTATGTCTTTCTATGAGGGTTTATGTCTATGTCTGTGGGTGTATGTCTTTCTATGAGGGTTTATGTCTATGTCTGTGGGTGTATGTCTTTCTATGAGGGTTTATGTCTATGTATGTGGGTGTATGTCTTTCTATGAGGTTTATGTCTATGTATGTGGGTGTATGTCTTTCTATGAGTGTCTATGTCACAGCGTTGTATGGCTGTCTTTCTATGAGATTTATGTCTATGTCTGTGGGTGTATATGTCTTTCTATGAGTGTTTATGTCTATGGGTGTGTGTATGTCTTTCTATGAGGGTTTATGTCTGTATGTGGGTGTATGTCTTTCTATGAGGGTTTATATCTATGTCTGTGGGTGTATGTCTTTCTATGAGGGTTTATGTCTATGTATGTAGGTGTATGTCTTTCTATGAGGTTTATGTCTATGTCTGTGGGTGTATGTCTTTCTATGAGGTTTATGTCTATGTATGTGTATTGTCTTTCTATGAGGGTTTATGTCTGTGTCTGTGGGTGTATGTCTTTCTAGGGGTTTATGTCTATGTATGTGGGTGTATGGGAGTGGTGTATGTCTGTCAGTGTGGGTGTATGCCTATATTTCTGTGTATCTGGGAGTATTATATGTCTGTCAAGTGGGTGTATATGTCTTTCTGTGGGTGTGGGGAGTGGTGTATGTTTGTCAAATTGATTATATACGTATGTCTATCTTTGTGGGTGTATGGAGTGGTGTATGTCTGTCAGTGTGGGTGTATATGTCTTTCTGTGGGTGCATGGGAGTGGTTTATGTCATGTTAGTGTTTATTTCTATGTCTATTTGTGTGTCTATCTATGTGGGTGAATATATCTATGTTTGTGTGAATGGGAGTTGGGTATGTCTGTCAAAGTGGGTGTGTTTGTCATTCTGTGGGTGTATGTGGGTGTAGGAGATGGTGTATGTCTCTGTGAGTGAATATGTCTTTGTGGGTGTAGGGGAGTGGTGTGTGTCTCTATGTAGTGAATGTCTTTCTGTGGGTGTATGGAATGTGATGTGTTTACCTCTATGTCAGTGAGTGTATGTCTATCCATGTGGGTGTATATGTCTATGTCTATGGGTATATTGAAGTGGTGTATGTCTGTCAGTGGGGTGTATTCCTGTATCTGTGGATCTGTGGGAGTATTATATGTCTGTCCAAGTGGGTGTGTATGTCTTTCTGTGGGTGCATGGGAGTGGTATATGTCTGTCTTTGTGGGTGTATAAATACCGTCTGTGGGTGGATGAGAGTGGAGTCTGTCTGTGGGTGTATATGTCTATGTCTTTGGTGTATGAATGGGAGTGGTGTAAGTCTGTCTGTGGGTGTATATGTCTATGTCTTTGGTGTATGAATGGGAGTGGTGTAAGTCTCTATGTGGGTGTATATGTCTATGTCTTTGGTGTATGAATGGGAGTGGTGTAAGTCTCTATGTGGGTGTATATGTCTATGTCTTTGGTGTATGAATGGGAGTGGTGTAAGTCTGTCTGTGGGTGTATATGTCTATGTCTTTTGGTGTATGAATGGGAGTGGTGTAAGTCTCTATGTGGGTGTATATGTCTATGTCTTTGGTGTATGAATGGGAGTGGTGTAAGTCTGTCTGTGGGTGTATATGTCTATGTCTTTTGGTGTATGAATGGGAGTGGTGTAAGTCTCTATGTGGGTGTATATGTCTATGTCTTTGGTGTATGAATGGGAGTGGTGGAAGTCTCTATGTGGGTGTATATGTCTATGTCTTTGGTGTATGAAGGGGAGTGGTGGAAGTCTCTATGTGGGTGTATATGTCTATGTCTTTGGTGTATGAATGGGAGTGGTGGAAGTCTCTATGTGGGTGTATATGTCTATGTCTTTGGTGTATGAATGGGAGTGGTGGAAGTCTCTATGTGGGTGTATATGTCTATGTCTTTGGTGTATGAATGGGGTGTAAGTCTCTATGTGGGTGTATATGTCTATGTCTTTGGTGTATGAATGGGAGTGGTGTAAGTCTCTATGTGGGTGTATATGAATGTGAATACTTGTCACGTTCCTGTAATCTCTCTGTATTTAATTTCTCTCTTACTTACGTGGGTACCTACTTTTTTGGAGATTATTGGTCCCTTTCTCTCTTTCTCTCACACTCTCTCACACCATCTGACATTTAGCTATCACCCTGTCATCATGTTTGTATCGCTGGCCTGTGTGTGTGTGTGTGTGTGTGTGTGTGTGTGTGTGTGTGTGTGTGTGTGTGGGAAGGTTTAGATGTTTGTGATTTCCTCTTCCTTCTCCACCTAATGTTCTTCTTGCTCTTATTATGAAGGGTACTTTTTGAAACCCATTTGATATCTCTTGTGTAGGATGGCGTTTGGGGGATGGTGTGTGTGTGTGTGTGTGTGTGTGTGTGTGTGTGGGTGTGGGTGGGGTGTATGTGTGTCAATCTTTATATATGAGTTTTCTTTCTATCTGGCTATCTATCTGTCTGTCTGTCTGTCTATCCATATCTATGTTCCTTTCAAGGACTCTCAACGCTCACTGAAAATCGTTAAGCTTAAGGTTATAGGAGGTCTCTCTCTGAACTAACTTTTATTTATTTATTTATGTATTCATTTTTTTCTCGTATCTCTCATCAGTCATTTCCCAAACATGATTCCTCCTTCCTCTCTTCCTTGCCGCCCTCCCATTTCATTTTTTCCTCCTTCTCTTGCCTCCCTCCATCCTCAATCTTTCCTCCCCACCTTTTCCTTCCTCACTTCCATCCCTTCCCTTTCCCTCTTTCCTTTCTCTTCCCCCCACCTCCCCTTTCCAGCCTCCCCTCTTCCTCCTCCACTTCCTCTTCTGTCTCCTCTTCCTCCTCTCCCACTTCCTTCAGCCGGGGAGTGAGATAAGCCGTGAAGGTCTGACGTGGGATCTGACTTTCTTCCTACAATGAGTTATGATGATAATTATATTGAGGGTTAAATTTTAGACACTTAGATGGTTACTGTAATGATTATGAGGATGAAGCTTACGCAGGAAAAGCCTATAGGAGTTAAGGGAGTATAGGAAAATGAAACACACACACACACACACACACACACACACACACACACACACACACACACAAAGGACGTGTCATAATACCTCTGCATCGTCATCCTTCTATTTATCTCCGAGGACTTACAACTCATAACAACTTAGAAGACCAGGAGGAGGAGGAGGAGGAGGAGGAGGAGGAGGAGGAGGAGGAGGAGGATAGGTGAAGTATGGAGAATAGGAAAACGAGGAGGAGGTTAGGTACAAAAATTCAAACAAAGTAACAAAAGGAGGAGGAGGAGGAGGAAGACGAGGAGGAGGAGGAGGAGGAGGAGGAGAAGAGGCCTTTGCAAACTCCTATGTTCTTATGTTGTCTTCCTCCTCTCCACTCCTGTTGTCTATTCTCTCCTCCTCTCCTCTCTTTTCTCCTCTCTTCTTCTCTCCTCTCATCCATCTCTTCAGCTCCTTAAAATTCTCTTCTCTTGGTTAGACTAAAATATTCCCTCGTTTTCTCTTCTTAACTCATATCTTAATTTACAAAAGGCTCTCAATGTGCTGATTTTAATTATTAGCTTAACCCGCCTTCTGTGTTCTTTCCTTGATACGCGCTGACTTCAGTAATAAATAAGCTTCTCTCTCTTCTGACCTCTCTTCTGGCCTCCTTCTGTTCTCTTGTGTCTAGCGGGCCTTGTATTCCTCTTTTGTGTTTTACCTTGAGCTGTCTGCCTCCCCTGTAGAGAAAAGGTGTGATATTTACACTTGTCTGTAGCTCTCTGGTGTTAGAGTGTTCATGGTTGCTGGGTTTGGGTGTGTGATGCTTAGTTTAGGTCTCTCATTTCCATTAATTTTAGTTTTTATTTTATTTATTCTTCTGTAGCTTGGAAGTGTTGGGTTTTCATGGCTCGTTGTTCTTGCCTGCCTGATGTTTATTTTAGGTTTTCTTTTTCTTTAATTTGTTTAGGCTCCTTGACTTTTGGTGGCTTTCAAGTGTTGGGTTTTCATGGCTTGCTGTTCATGCCTGTCTGATGTTTTTAGGTCTCTTTTCCATTAATTTGTTCAGTTTCCTAGACTTCTTCATTGTTGTATTATTTTTCTCTTGCATTATTTTCCTGCCTTCTGTAAATCGTTACTTTGCCTGAATGTATTTTCTTGTTATATTATCAATTTTACCTCTTCTCAATACTTCTCAGTCTGCAAACTAGTATACCTTGCCTATTTGTCTTAATTTACCTTGTCATGTCTCTCTTAATATGTTTTTTAATTATAATATAAAATTTTGCCTCCTCATAATACCTCTCCAGGCTACAAACAATACCGTGCCAATTTTTCTTGCGTTTTCTATTATTTTACCTTTTAACTTCTTTCCTCGATGGTTTTACCGTTTCTAAACCACATATTGCCCAGTTTTCTGATACTCCTTCACCTCTTACGAACCATACCTTGCCAAGCTTCTAACGTTTTTCTATATTTTCGTCTTCTCATCTTCCCTCGCAAGCTACTATTCACACGACTCTCCTTACCCAGCCATTTCCTTCTCATCCATACGTCTAACTTCAATCACACCTTACCTAACATATTTAACATATCTCACCGTTTTCCTGCTCATCCTCCTCCGCACAGTACACGCCTTGCCTTATGCAGTCAGCTTTTTTCCCTTGCTCAGCTGTCGCCCCTCGAGGCAGGGACGAGCGGCGGGCGGTGAGAAGCGGGCGGCAGAAGCAAGGGGCCAGTCCGTAGTGGGCGCGAGAGCTGGTTGCACAGGCCCTCATCATCCCCGGCCGGCCCTGCCCCGCCGCGGCAAAAACGGAGTACCGCCGCCGGTCATAAGGCCAAATGGATGTAAATGTAATTTCATCTCTTACGTACCATTCCCCCGCGCACAACAACATGTATTTCTACGCTTCGGGTTACGCTTTCGTGCTGTATTTTCTGGTGCTGTGTGGTTTTCTTACGCCGTGTGTCTTACTGGCTGTACGTTTGTAGTTAATGTGATCTTTTTTACTGTATTCTGCAGCTGCCTGTGGCTCGAACTGCAGCTGGGAAGTACAAACAGGAATACAGGGGATATTGTATACGCTTATCTGCATGTATATTATTTTTTTTTAGTGTTGTTTGGGATGATTGACGTTTTCTTGACCTTTTTTTTGTGTGTCTTAAAGTGCTTTATGCAAGTATCAGTGGGAAATTTAGTCGATTTTTCATCTCTCTTGTACCGATTCGCGTTGCTCTTTTCTGCTATGTTCATTATTTTTCTAAGGCCAGTGTAGTTTTCTGACTATAACCTCAAGGATTTGTAGACTAAACAGTGGCTACGACGTACTAGAAAATATATATCATAGGGCACGATTAACACGTAGCACACTGGAGGCTACAAAACTAAGAAAGATTACCGAAGTTTAACATTTCAAGAACTACATATATACGCATTAAGCTCGCAATATGATAACAAAAGGCATGAAATGGATGTGTAGGCAAACGCTTTTTCTTACACAAACAGCGAGGATCAAAACAGAGAATGGATACCTGTAGACAGAGATAAAAGAAGAGCTTGTGTACTCATAACTATTGATGTTTGTAGGGAAAGGTGTGAGGGAGAAACGGAAATAGCAAAACATATGAAAACACCATAAAGGATAAAGAACTGAATACAGACATGGGAGAAGAGCTTGAGTATTTATAACGATTGACGTTCGTAGGAAGAGGTGAAGAGGAGCAAGGAAAATAGTAAAAATATATGAAAAAACCTACCATTAGGGAGATGAGGCTCTGTGAAGGGGGGAGGGTAGAGGAACTGAGGGACACGCACGGCTAATGAAAGCTACACGAGGCGGGGTTTGCTGGAGAGGGAGAGAAAAAATATGGGAAAGATGAGCCAGCAAAAAAGTTAACAAATTGGGGATTCCTTTACGACGGAAACGAAAAAAGACAAACACGACGGAAACAAAAAAAGGAACAAATGAGTCACGACCTTTTATTATTTAGAGGCAACAACTTACACAACGGAGGAAGAAATAATGGGAAATGGGAAATCGGGTAAACGTTTCAATTCTATAACCTCGAGAATGTCATGGGGATACCAGCACCGTTAGAAATAAATGCACGTTAATTTATAGACACTGATGAATATACGCTAATAAGTATACGTTGATTATCTTACGTTACAATACAGTAATAGTAATGAGGAGGAGGAGGAGGAGGTGGAAGTTATCAAAGGGAAGAAGAATAACCTGGAGAAAAAGAAGAAGAAAAAGAAGAAAGAAGACAGAAAAAAATAAGAAAAGAAGCAAAAGAAGAAAGAAAAAAATCAGTAAATGAGAAAAAGAAGAACTCAAAGAAAAAGGTAAAAAAGGAGGAGACATAGGAAAGATAATAAAGAATGCTGACAAAGTGGAAATAAAAGAACCAATTGAAAGAATGACAACGACTCTACATATGAAAGAAGACGTAAGAAGACGAAAGGAGAGTAAGAGGAGGAGACTGAAGGAGGAGGAGAAGGAGGAGGAAGAAGAAAAAAAGAAAAAGAGAAGAAAAAAGAGGAGAAGAAAAAGAAAAAAAAGAGGAAGAAGGAGAGGAGGAGGAGGAGGAGAATGAGAGCTGGGTAAGAGGAGGAAAGAAAGAGAGTAACAGAGAAGGAGAGGAAGGGAGAGGAGGAACTTATAAACACGGGGTGACTGTAACAAGGAGATCAAACAAAGAAGTAACATTTGGAAGAGCAAGAAACCAACAAAAGAGAGAGAGAGAGAGAGAGAGAGAGAGAAGAGAAGGAGAAGGAGGAGGAGGAGGTGGAAGCGTGCCTTGGGGTGGTGTGTGAGAGCGGTCAAGTGCGGGGCAAACAGAGGGGGAGGAGGAGAGGGAAGGAGGGGATGCAATGGGCTAAATGGAAGGGAGGGAAGACCCATTATCAAGGGTGGAAGGGATTACGGCTGTGTGGGTGGCCTGGGATTAAGAGGGGGTGGCTGGGGGAGCAGAGAGAGAGAGAGAGGGAGGGAGGGGGAGGGAGAGATGGTGGGAGTGTGGGAGGGAGGGAGGGGAATGGTGTGTGTGTGTGTGTGTGTGTGTGTGTGTGTGTGTGTGTGTGTGTGAGAGAGAGAGAGAGAGAGAGAGAGAGAGAGAGATTTACATAGAAAATCAGACCACACAGACCCCATGGTCCAGACTTGGTGGTCTGTCCTTAAACCTAAGTGATTTTACATTAATCGGAAGACTCCAAAACGTTGCATTTCTACTCTAGTTGATATTAAGTTGAAGGAAGTGACGGTCGAGCTTATTTTTGAAGGAGTCAATCGTGTTACACTGGACCACTGATGGTGGAAGCTTATTCCATTCTCGCACTACAACGTTGGTGAAGAAAAATTTGGTGCAATCTGTATTTACTTGTCTACATCTGAGTTTTACGCCATTGTTCCTCGTGCGCAGACTGTCGTCGATCATAAACAATGTTGATCTGTCTACATTCGTGAAACCATTAAGTATTTTAAAACATTCGATCAATTTTCCTCAGGCGACGTTTCTCAAGAGAACATGTTAAGATAGAAAGCCTTTCTTCGTAGGATTTGTTGCGCAAGGAAGGATCATTTCGTTGCCGACGCTGAACACCTTCTAATTTAGCAATATCCTTTGCATGGTGGGGGACCAAAACTGTACCGCATATTCCAAGTGGGGTCTGACTAAACTGTTGTAGAGCAGGTATTACATCTTTATTCTTGAATACAAAGTTTCTTTTAATGAAGCCCAACATTCTGTTCGCTTTATTTGTTGCATCGATGCATTGCTGTGAGAATTTGAGGTTTGACGCGATTTTGACCCCCAAGTCTTTGACGCATTGAACGCTTTTGAGTTTAACGCCGCGCATTTCGTATTCGAACTTCTTATTCCTCGTTCCAACTTGAAGGACCTGGCACTTGTCTACGTTAAAGGGCATCTCCCATCTATCCGACCAAGCTGAAATTTTGTGCAAATCCTCTTGGAGGCTTTGCCTGTCTTCGTCAGTGAGAACCGAGTTACCAATCTTTGTGTCGTCTGCAAATTTACTAATGCGATTATTGAGTCCAACATCCACGTCGTTGATGTAAATAATGAAAACACTGGGCCAAGGACCGAGCCCTGAGGACGCCACTATTGACCAGCGCCCACTCTGAGTTAAATCCGTCAATCACTACTCTTTGTTGTCTGTTGCTCAACCAATTCGCGATCCATTGGTTTACTTGACCGTCAATACCTATTTGCTTTAATTTGTAAAGTAATTTATGATGCAGGACTTTATCAAACGCTTTCTGGAAATCAAGATAGACTACGTCCAGTGATATGGTTACGTCATAAACAGTGTAGAGGTCGTTATAAAAAGGTTAATAGGTTTGATAGGCAGGATCTTTTGTTTCGGAAGCCATGTTGTAGGTCCCCAATCAATGAGTGGCGTTCAAGGTAACTCACAATTGTGTCTCTAATTATGCCCTCAAGTAGCTTACCTACAACCGAAGTTAGACTAATGGGCCTGTAATTACCTGGTACTTTATTGTCTCCTTTCTTGAAAATCGGTGTCACGTTAGCCTTTTTCCAATCTGAAGGGACGATGCCTTGTCGCAAGGACATATTGAATACGGTTGTGAGGGAGGAGAGTATTTCGCTCTTCGTTTCTTTCAGCAGAGTTGGATATACTTTGTCAGGTCAGGACTTTATTTGTTTTAAGTGAATGGAGAGCTTTAAGGACTTCATCGGTTGTTATTTCAAAATTAGGCAATGCATGCTCGAGATTTACAATAGTACTGGTGTTGGTGGTAGCGAGAGGAAACCTGTTAGTATTAAACACCGAGGAAAAGTAATTGTTTAAGAGGTTTGCAATGTGTTGGCTGTCAGTCACTAGTGCACCGTCGCTGTTTGTTAAAGGTCCAATACCACTTTTGATCGCCTTTCTGTTGTTTATGTAACTGAAGAAAGATTTCGGGATATTTTTACAGTTGGCTGCAATATTTTCTTCATATCTACGCTTTGCCTGACCTACTAGTCTTTTTACTCGTCGCCTGGCATCATTATAGAGTCTAATGTTCTCGGGCGTGCTTTGTTCTTTCTTTAACCTGTAAAACAATTTTCTCTCATTGACTGATTGTTTAATTTCGCTATTAAACCACGGTGGGCTTTTATTAATTCGCTTCTCGCACAAGGGGACGAATGTGTTCTGCTGAGTGAGTAAGTGATTTTTAAGGCTTAGCCAGGCTTCCTCTACGTTGCCGTCATCAGATAGGTGTATGTCTGTTAGTTTTGTCAGATTTCTACGAAGTTAGCTCTTTTGAAATTGGGCACCTTTACTTTATTTTCAGTCACTGATGATTGAGCTTTAATGTCGACGCGCACTAATTTATGATCGCAAGAACCGAGGTGTTCTCCTACCGTGACACTACTGACAAGGTTATCTTGGGTCGTTATAACAAGGTCCAGTATATTATTTTGTCGAGTTGGCTCAGAAACCATTTGGCTTAGATAATTTTCTTCTAGAAATTCGATCATTCTATGTGACTCGCCTTCTGTACCTGACAGTGTCGCCCAGTCGATATGGGGGAGGTTAAAGTCTCCTAATATCAGTGAGTCGTTGTTATTAAGTGACTGCCTTAAGACGCTGTACATTTCAAGGTCGTCATCGAGTGATTGCCCAGGAGGTCTGTAGGTGACAGATATATTTAAATTGACTTTTGCAATGTTTACTCGCACGCACAAATGTTCAACGTTACTGTTTCCCGGTGTTTTGTCGGTGGGTTGCAAATAGCTTTTGACATAAAGGGCGACGCCACCGCCTCTACGGTTTACACGATCTTTGTTGAAGAGTCTGTAGCCATCTATGTTGTATTCGGAACTTAAATCAATATTTGTGGTGTCGATAAATGTTTCGGTTATAGCAATTATGTCAAAATTTTCTGTTAAAGCAAGACATCTCAGTTCATCAAATTTGTTTCTTAGGCTACGCGCATTGAAACTAAGGATTTTTAAGTTATCTAGAGGCTTAGTAATACAGGTGGTGGTACTTGCGGGATCACGGTTACGGGTTTGTTGCGATGCGGCGTCTATTACACGGGCGGGGTGGAGGACGTGGCCGTGACTCGTTTTTTGCTCTGATGACACGCACTGCTTCGTTGAGGAGCCTTCCGAGTCAGCTGCCCGATGGGAGAAAGGTGCAATCCGTCCCTGTGGAAAAGTTCATTTTGTCCATAGAAATTGTCCCATGCGTTTAGGAACTCCGTCAAGCTCCTGCAAAGAGTCTGTAAGCAGTTGTTTAGGCTGAAGGCCTTACTGAAAAGTCGCTCTCCGCTTAAGTCCGTGTTATAACTCCTGAATTCAAAATGTTAGGGTAATTAGAATTAAACTGATTGATGAGACTACGGTACTTCTCAAGGATTTCCTCAGAACGTGTCGAGGTGAAGTAGTTCGTACCTGTGTGGATAACAAACAGTGACTCATTAGTAGCCTGGGGAGATCTCCTCAAGAGCAGCAGTTATGTCGTCGATCAGCACCAGGATAACAATAGTTCCGTCTTCGACGAGGAACTCTGCCAGAACTCAACGACCTGCTGGCGAATCATGGAGTCACCACCAGGAAGGTGCTCTCCTGCTCGTCCTCCTCCTCCAGAATGCCAAACAGGTTTAAGCAATGAACAGTCTAAAACGCTTGTCTGGCTGAATTGCCTCCTCCCTTCACGACGGTGAAGCCAGCATGGTCGGTGCCACTACCATCCAACCGATGCGTGGTGGTCTCCGATGGTGTCGACGGTACCGCTGAGGGCAAGGGGCGGTTGGAGAAGGTTTAGCACCACAGCATCTTTAGACTGGATGAATTACTGCAAGGATGCAAAAGTGCGAGAAAGCTATATTATTTTATTCTGACCCGCTTCCATCTTCTATTCTTGCTCCTGCAGTCTGGTCTCGAGATGCTGCCTGGTGAGAGAAAGCTCCATTATTTATTCAGGCCTTCTTCCATCTTCTCTTCCTGCTCCTGCAGTCTTGTCTCAGATGCTGCCTGGTGAGAAAGCTCCATTATTTTATTCTGGCCTTCTTCCATCTTCTCTTCCTGCTCCTGCAGTCTTGTCTCAGATGCTGCCTGGACAGACACAGTCGACAGACAGCAGAACGCCCTGTAAAAAGTGAGATGAAGCTACCGTTACAAGTACTGCACTTTAGGCGCCATCTTAGCTGAAATGAAAGAGATAAAACACAAAGTGAAGGGGATTAGGAAAGGGGTGAGGTGTGTGAGAGGTAGTTTAGTAATGGAGGAAAAAGTGAGAGAGAGGAGGTAGGAAGGGATGTGAGGTGAGTAAAGAGGGGGAAAGGAGGTGTGTGAGATCAAGGAGGGTTAGGAAATAGGTGAGGTGGGAGAGAGGAGGAGTAGGAAGGGATGTGAGGTGAGTAAAGAGGGGGAGAGAGGCAGTGAGGTGTGTGAGATCAAGGAGGGTTAGGAAATAGGTGAGGTGGGAGAGAGGAGGAGTAGGAAGAGATGTGAGGTGAGTAAAGAGGGGGAAAGAGAAGTGTGTGAGATCAAGGAGGGTTAGGAAATAGGTGAGGTGGGAGAGAGGAGGAGTAGGAAGGGATGTGAGGTGAGTAAAGAAGGGGAAAGAGAGGCGGTGAGTGAGGTGTGTGAGATCTAGGAGGGTTAGGAAATAGGTGAGGTGGGAGAGAGGAGGAGTAGGAAGGATGTGAGGTGAGTAAAGAGGGGAAAGGAGGCGGTGGTGAGGTGTGTGAGATCAGGAGGATTAGGAAATAGGTGAGATGAGTGAGAGGGAGTTTGGGAAAGGAGGTAAGTGGGAGAGAGGAGGATAGGAAGGGATGTGAGGTGAGTGAGGTGTGTGAGAACAAGAAAGGTTAAGAAAGAGGCGAGGTAAGCTGGGTGAAGGGGTGGGTAAATAGGATGTGAGGTAAGGTGAGTGAGGGGAGGGCTTAGAAATATGTGGAGGTGAGGAGGAGTAGGAAGGGCTAATCCTCTAGGGGATGAGGAGGAGCAAAGGGATGTGAGGTGAGCGAGGTGGGGGGGCTTAGGTGAGGTGAGGGAAAGGGGTGTAGGAAGTGTTAATCCTCTAGGGGATTTAAAGAGGTGTAGTGAGGAGGAGCAGATTGAATCCTCAGGAATTCAAAGGTGGGTTGTCGACACACCCAGATCACGCGTGAGACACTCAGGACACACAGAAACACTCAAAAGCAGAAGCAACGACTAAACTAACCCTCAAGTCACTCTTAAAAACACCTGAAATACAACAGCACACTCAAAACACTCTGAAACCCACGCAGAGCACTATAAACAGCCAAATCACACGTAAAAAGCACTGGAAACACAACACACTCAAACACAGAACCTCAAAAACAAATTCACACAGAAACACCGGAAACAAAACAGCACACTCAAACACTGAAACCCACGCAGTACTTAGAAGCAGCCAAATCACACGCAACACCGGAAACACAACACACTTGAATCACTCTGAAAACCCACAGAACACCTGAAAGAGCCAGATCACACGCAAAAACACAAAACACAACACACTTGAATCACTCTGAAACCCACGCAGAACACCCAGAAACAGCCAGATCACACATAAAAACACCAAACACAATTCACAGAGGCAACCACAGGCAGCACTAAACAGCCAAATCACAAAAAGCACTGGAGACACAACACACCTGGAAACACACAGAACACTCGAAAAACAGCCAAATCACACATAAAAACACAAAACACAACACACTCAAAACACTAAAACACACATAGTACACCCAGAAACAGCCAAATCACACATAAAAACACCGAAACACAACACACTTGAATCACTCTGAAACCCACATAGAACACCGGAACAGCCAGATCACACGCAATAACACCGGAAACACAAATCACAGAACACCGGAAACAACCAGATCACGCAAAAACACCGAAACACAAATCTGACAACCACAGGCAGAAACCACAAGCGAACACACACCAAACACGTGTCCAGAAATCTGGAGGCAACACACAAGGTCCACAAGCGAGAACACACAAACGCAATCCCAAGAGCACAACGAAAACACAGGGCAAGCGATGTTGTGGGGCGCAGCAGAGGTGAGTCGACCTTCTCTCAGCAGAGGTCAGGTGTGAATGGAGAGAGAGAGAGAGAGAGAGAGAGAGAGAGAGGAGAGATAAGGTGGGAGTGTGGGAGGAGGAGGGAGGAATGGTGTGTGTGTTTGTGTGTGTGTGTGTGTGTGTGTGTGTGAGAGAGAGAGAGAGAGACAGAGAGAGAGTGGTGGGAGTGTGTGGGGGGAGGGAGGGAATGGGTGTGTGTGTGTGTGTGTGTGAGAGAGAGAGATGGTGGGAGTGTGGGAGGGAGGAATGGTGTGTGTGTGTGTGTGTGTGTGTGTGTGTGTGTGTGTGTGTGTGTGAGAGAGAGGAGATGGTGGGGTGTGGGAGGAGGGAGGGGGGTGTGTGTGTGTGTGTGTGTGTGTGTGTGTGTGTGTGGGGGAGGGAGATGGTGGGAGTGTGGGAGGGAGGGGAATGGTGTGTGTGTGTGTGTGTGTGTGTGTGTGAGAGAGAGATGGTGGGAGTGTGGGGAGGGAGGGAATGTGTGTGTGTGTGTGTGTGTGAGTGTGTGTGTGTGTGTGTGTGTGTGTGAGAGAGAGAGAGAGAGGAGATGATGGTGTGTGTGTGTGTGTGTGTGTGTGAGAGAGAGAGGAGATGGTGGGAGTGAGGGAGGAGGAGATGGTGTGTGTGTGTGTGTGTGTGTGTGTGAGAGAGAGATGAGGAGTGTGGGGGAGGGAGGAGGATGGTGTGTGTGTGCGTTTGTTTGTGTGTGTGTGAGAGAGAGAGAGAGAGAGAATAAAAGGAAAAAATAAAAGAAAGAAAAATACGAGAGGAAAGAAAGAAAAGAAAGAAGAAAACGAAAAAAGAGACAAGGATCAAAGAAGAAAAGAGATGAAAAGAAAGAAGAAAGAAGAAAGAAAAAGAGAAAAAAGAAAAGAGAGAAGGAACGAACGAACGAACGATCTCGGGTTGCAGGGGTCACGTGACGACCAGGATCAAGGTCCCAGCGGGGGTATACAAGTCGTGTGGTGTAAGACGTAAGGTTGAAAAAGGCTAAAAAATAATAATAATCAGAAAAAAAAGAAATACACTTCATCTAATATCCAGCCTTGAGAGGGGAACGAACCCTGACCCATTACCTTTGTGAATCGGATGCGCTAGCCACTCCGCCATCGTGGAGTTGACATGGGGAGTGATTTTAAAGTAATAGAGTAAGGAGAGTGAAAGAAAGGACGGGAAAATATATAAGAAAAGAAGGAATAGAGAAAAAGCTGAAAAAAATATTAAGTAGGCAGAATTAATTGAGAACGGAGGAAAAAAAAGTAAATGAAGGAATAGACAAAAAGCTGAAATAATTATAAGTAAGGAAAAATAAGTGGGAATGGAGAAAGAAATGTAAAGGAAGAGAAGGAAGAGAGAAAAGGCTGAAATAATTATAAGTAAGGAAAAGTACATGAATGGATAAGAAAAGTAAATGAAAAGAAGGATTAGAGAAAAAAAAAGATGAAGGGATTAGTAATCAGAAGTAAGTGAGATTAGAGGAAGAAATATAAATGAAGAGAAAGAATAGAAAAAGATAAGACATAATAAGTAAGAAATTAGTGAGTAAGGGTGAGCTAGGTGAGGTAAGGGAGCCGTGCCCTCTCCTAACACTCACTCATGACATAGTGAACGGAAGGCCTCGTCATTATGAGTGTCGAAAGCAGCGAGTGTGTAATAAAACTGACTGTCAGCACCCTACCCGAAATTGACCTCTTCCACCCGAAAGTGACCTCTCTTCTGGCATCTTGTTTTTTTCTCTTTTATCAGAACAGCATAACGCGGACTTTTTGTTGGTCTTGCTAATAACAGAAGCCATGAAGCAACGTGAGAGCGAGGAAGAGTCACCCGCCGTCTAGTTCACCCGCGAAGAACCACCTCACGACCGCCTTAAAAACGAGAGATTGTGTTAATGTTACTGTGTCTCTGTTATTGCGGATACAGGTAAAGAATAGTCACTGAAGGCGGGGTTGAGGCCATTGAACTGTGCTGTGAAGGACTGAGCACGCCTTCCCATAACATAGCGGCTAGTGAAGGGAGGTCGCAAGCAAAATGAGAGAGAAAATGTTATGAAATGTAATGATGGTTGAGGTCGCATCGTGGGAAGCCTCGTGGTTTTTCTGCAACATTTCGTTCAATATAAAGTGTAGTAACGTGAGACTGGGGAGCCGGTTTTACAGAGTCATAAATTTGTCAAAGAATATTCTGGCAAACGATCAATTCTTCATAGCTCACAAATATGTTCCATTCAAGGCAATATAGTGAAGATTGCCCGAGTGTCTTGCCGGTGCTAACAGTCACTCCCCTTCAGCAAGAGAGTAAACAACATTCCCTTCAGGACAGAGAGGCTCAACTTTAACCTACCGCTCAGAAAGTAGTGTTTATGTATCTGTTTACTAAGTCTGTCTATAGAGTAACGATGCCAACAACTTTCTCAACACGACAAAATCAATCATAGACTCCCTCTCGATATCCATTGCTTGTGTTTGCCTATCTATGGAGTAATTAAGTGGAGTAACTAATGGAGTAATTAACTAACTATAGCTCATTACGTAGCCTTTTTATGAAGTAGCAATATCCACACGCCAAAATCCGTTTAGTCTACCTCTCGATAGCTGTTGTTTGTCTGCTTGCCTAACTTACTAAGGGAAGAGTTTGTCAATGTCTGCACTCCTTCATCGCTTTCACTCTTACACTCCATAAGAAGAGTCTACGTACTTGTTTACTAAGCTTGCCTGTGAAGTAACAATGTAAACAACTTTCCCTGCCCCACATTATCAGCCTTAGTCTTCTTTTCAATAAGTGTAGCGTTTGTGTGTTTGCCTAACTTGCTAAGGGAAGTTAATCAGTCCTTTCGCTCTTTCGCTCATAAATTCAATAAGCACTGATCATATATTTGTCAGGACGGCAAACACCTTTTCCTATAGGACAGAATGTGGTTTAGTTCCGTGGCCCGATGTCCGAATATTTGTCCAACCTGCTACTGAAAGGCTTAATCAGCATCTTCACTCCTTCATCTCTGTCACTGGTAAACTCTGGAACAACCTTTCGCCTACTGTAATCCTTCCTATGGCAAACTATTTCAAGAGCGGAGTATATGAAGACCCTTAAAAATATACTTGATACTACTGAGAGATTTAATCAGTATCTTCATTCCCTCATCTCTGCCACTGATAAACTCTGGAACAACCTTTCGCCTACTGTAATCCTTCCTATGGCAAACTATTTCAAGAGCGGAATATATGAAGACACACTTAAAAATATACTTGATGATTCTTTGGCGCATCAGTATTCAATCTTCGTAGCGTTTTTTCAGCTTCTCTTCTAATCTTGAACTGTCGCGTTTTACGGTACAAATAAGCCTGCGACAGCCCGCGCCCACCCAGTCAGTACACGCTGTTTATTTGTTCACACACATTGAGCCGATAAATCAAACGGGTTCAAAACAAAGCAGCCTACAAGTATTATTCATGTACGAACACTGACACTGAACTATTGTCTCCCTTTACTCGCCCCGCATAAAAACGATATATAATAGTTTGTCCTTCAACACCCCCCTCCCCCCCAGCACTCCCCCTTCCCCCCCACCAAGCAATGTCGCCGTGTAAGTATTCTGGTACAAGCGTGTGACAGTTGTTCGCGATAATGTAGAAGTCTGCGAGGCTTGCAAAAATATATTAAACCCGATGTCACTAAGAGTAAAACATTATCTTATTTGAGGAATGCTTTTTTTTCCTATTAATATTTGTCCGCGGCGAGGGTAACACGGCCCGGGACAGCTATAATGGGTGAGATATTTAAATCAGCATTATGAGCCGCGTCATTGCATAGAGAAGCAAGGCTGACTGAGGCGTTGAGGCCGCGGGGACGCTTGAGAGACGAGGACTGAAGGCTAATGTTTGTGCTGAAAGGAAGTTGTCTTGGCCCATTATTTTGACAGGCAGCGTTAGACCATTATTTTGACATTAAGCATTAAACCATTATTTTGACAGGCAGCATTAGTCCATTATTTTGACATGTAGCATTAGTCCATTATTTTGACAGGCAGCATTAGTCCATTATTTTGACAGGCAGCATTAGTCCATTATTTTGACATGTAGCATTAGTCCATTATTTTTCCATTATTTTGACAGGCAGCATTAGTCCATTATTTGACATGCATCATTAGTCCATTATTTTGACATGTAGCATTAGTCCATTATTTTGACAGGCAGCATTAGTCCATTATTTTGACATGTAGCATTAGTCCATTATTTTGACAGGCAGCATTAGTCCATTATTTTGACATGTAGCATTAGTCCATTATTTTGACAGGCAGCATTAGTCCATTATTTTGACATGTAGCATTAGTCCATTATTTTGACATGTAGCATTAGTCCATTATTTTGTCATGTAGCATTAGTCCATTATTTTGTCATGTAGCATTAGTCCATTATTTTGACATGTAGCATTAGTCCATTATTTTGACATGTAGCATTAGTCCATTATTTTGACATGTAGCATTAGTCCATTATTTTGTCATGTAGCATTAGTCCATTATTTTGACATGTAGCATTAGTCCATTATTTTGACAGGCAGCATTAGTCCATTATTTTGACATGTAGCATTAGTCCATTATTTTGACAGGCAGCATTAGTCCATTATTTTGACATGTAGCATTAGTCCATTATTTTGACAGGCAGCATTAGTCCATTATTCTGACAGGCAGCATTAGTCCATTATTTTGACAGGCAGCATTAGTCCATTATTTTGACAGGCAGCATTAGTCCATTATTTTGACAGGCAGCATTAGTCCATTATTTTGACATGTAGCATTAGTCCATTATTTTGACATGTAGCATTAGTCCATTATTTTGACATGTAGCATTAGTCCATTATTTTGACATGTAGCATTAGTCCATTATTTTGACATGTAGCATTAGTCCATTATTTTGTCATGTAGCATTAGTCCATTATTTTGACATGTAGCATTAGTCCATTATTTTGACATGTAGCATTAGTCCATTATTTTGTCATGTAGCATTAGTCCATTATTTTGACATGTAGCATTAGTCCATTATTTTGACATGTAGCATTAGTCCATTATTTTGACATGTAGCATTAGTCCATTATTTTGACATGTAGCATTAGTCCATTATTTTGACATGTAGCATTAGTCCATTATTTTGACATGCTGGCTAGAGTAGGTAGGAAGACACCTACCGAACGGGCGCAAGCCACTCCCGGTGAGGTATATATGGGAGGTGAGACGGAAGCTGAAGCCCTCCAAAGACCCTTCCCATGTCCTCACTAACCGTTTCCCTATTGTCTCACCAACACCGGAGAGTAGTTCAGCATGCTCTCTAAAGTCAGATCCTCTCTTTATCCACACCACACTACATTCACACAACATATACACCTTTTCCCAAAATTAAAATTTCAAAATGGCGCACCTACACCAAGCCCCTGAGTCCCCGCCTGGGGAGGACCACAAATTCCCCCAAGGAGGACTCCCCTTCTGGCTGCCGACCCGAGAGGTGTCTTGATAACTCCTCGAACCTCTTTCTTCTCAATTTCTGCAACATTCGCGGTCTTCGCTCTAATTTTCATTCTGTGGAACATCATCTCTCCTCCTCTAAACCTCACCTTCTCTTCCTTACCGAAACACAGGTTTCTGAGGCTACTGACAGCAATCTCTACTCTGTTCCCTCCTACTATCTCTATCCTAAATTTCAATCCAAAGCTGGATGTTGCGCCTACGTGCGCAACGACATCACTTGCTCTCGTGCCCACGACCTTGACTCTTCTGAATTTTCCACCATCTGACTAAGACTTCATTGTCATTCTATTACTAAATACATCTGTGCTGTTTATCTCTCACCTAACTCTACCAACTATGTAAAATTCTTTGACTATTTGAATTCTAAAGTGGAGCACATCTTGACCCACTCTCCCTTCGCTGAAATCTCCATCCTAGAAGATTTCAATGTTAACCACCAGCTTTGGCTTCCATCCTCTTTCACTGACCATCCTGGTGAACAAGCCTACAACTTTGCTATCCTCAACGACCTAGAGCAGTTGGTCCAGCACCCTACGTATTCCTGACCGTCTTGGAGACCGGGCCAACATTTTAGACCTCTTCCTTACCTCAAACCCTTCTGCTTATTCTGTCAAACTGTTCTCTCCGTTGGGCTCCTCCGATCACAATCTTATTTCTGCATCCTGTCCTATCGCTCCTGTACACCCTCTGGACCCACCGAAGAGGCGATGCTTCTGGCATTTTGCTTCAGCTCGGTGGGACGACCTGAGGATGTACTTTTCCGATTTCCCGTGGAATGATTATTGTTTCAAGGATAGAGACCCCTCTGTGTGTGCTCAGCGCATCACAGAGGTGATTGTCTCTGGAATGGAGGCATACATTCCTCGTTCTTTCTCTACTCCTCACACTAAAAAGCCTTGGTTTAATCACGCTTGTTCTCGTGCTGTCAATGATAGAGATGTAGCTCACAAAAGGTACCAGAGCCTTCAAACTAATGCTAATTATGAACTTTACATTTCTGCCCGAAATCGTGCCAAATCTATTCTCCGACTAACCAAAAATTCTTTCATTAATAGAAAATGCCAAAACCTTGCTTTCTCTAACTCTTCCTGTGACTTCTGGCATCTAGCCAAAAACATCTCCTCCAACTTCACTTCTTCATCTTTCCCTCCACTCCTCAGTCCTGACGGCATCACTGCCGTCTCATCTATCTCCAAGGCTGAACTCTTCTCTCAAACTTTTTCTAAAAACTCCACTCTGGACGATTCTGGGCATATTCCTCCTACTCATCCCCCCTCTGACTCCTTTATGCCTGTTATAAAGATTCTTCAACATGATGTTTTCTATGCCCTCTCTGGCCTCAATCCTCAGAAGGCTTATGGACCTGATGGAGTGCCTCCTATTGTCCTTAAAAACTCTGCCTCCGTGCTGTCACCCTGCCTGGTCAAACTCTTTCGCCTCTGCCTGTCAACATCTACCTTTCCTTCTTGCTGGAAGTATGCCTTCATACAGCCTGTGCCTAAGAAGGGTGACCGCTCCAATCCCTCAAACTACCGTCCTATAGCTTTACCTCCTTGTCTATCTAAAGCTTTTGAATCAATCCTTAACCGGAAGATTCAAAAGCACCTTTCCACTTCTGACCTTCTATCTGATCGCCAGTATGGGTTCCGCAAGGGGCGTTCTGCTGGTGATCTCCTAGCCTTCTTAACTGACTCTTGGTCATCCTCTCTTAGCCGTTTCGGTGAAACTTTTGCTATTGCGCTGGACATATCAAAAGCTTTTGATAGGGTCTGGCACAAATCTTTGCTTTCAAACTACCCTCCTACGGTTTCTATCCTTCTCTGTACCTTTATATCCAGTTTCCTTTCTGACCGTTCTATTTCTGCCGTGGTAGACGGTCACTGTTCTTCCCCTAAATCTATTAACAGTGGTGTCCCACAGGGTTCTGTCCTATCTCCCACTCTTTTTCTGTTGTTCATTGATGATCTTCTTTCCAAAACGAACTGTCCTATCCATTCCTAAGCCGATGATTCCACTCTGCATTACTCAACTTCTTTTAATAGAAGACCCACCCTACAGGAACTGAACGACTCAAGGCTGGAGGCTGCAGAACGCTTAGCCTCAGACCTTACTATTATTTCCGATTGGGGCAAGAAGAACCTGGTGTCCTTCAACGCCTCAAAAACACAGTTTCTCCACCTATCCACTCGACACAATCTTCCAAACAACTATCCCCTATTCTTTGACAACACCCAGCTATCACCTTCCTCAGCACTAAACATCCTCGGTCTATCCTTAACTCAAAATCTCAACTGGAAACTTCATATCTCATCTCTTACTAAATCGCTTCCTCGAGGCTGGGCGTTCTGTACCGTCTCCGCCAGTTCTTCTCCCCTGCACAGTTGCTGTCCATATACAGGGGCCTTGTCCGCCCTCGTATAGAGTATGCATCTCATGTGTGGGGGGGCTCCACTCACACATCTCTTCTGGACAGAGTGGAGGCTAAGGCTCTTCGTCTCATCAGCTCTCCTCCTCATACTGATAGTCTTCTACCTCTTAAATTCCGCCGCAATGTTGCCTCTCTTTCTATCTTCTATCGATATTTCCACGCTGACTGCTCTTCTGAACTTACTAACTGCATGCCTCCTCCGCTCCCGCGGCCCCGCTGCACTCGACTTTCTACTCATGCTCATCCCTATACTGTCCAAACCCCTTATGCAAGAGTTAACCAGCATCTTCACTCTTTCGTCCCTCACGCTGGTAAACTCTGGAACAATCTTCCTTCATCTGTATTTCCTCCTGCCTACGCCTTGAACTCTTTCAAGAGGAGGGTATCAGGACACCTCTCCTCCCGTATTTGATCTTGCTTTCGGCCACCTCTTTTGTTTCTTTTTTAGGAGCAGTGAGTAGCGGCTTTTTTATTGTTTTCTTTTGTGTGTGTGTGTGCCCTTGAGCTGCCTCCTTCGTTGTAAAAAAAAAAAAAAAAAAAAAGCATTAGTCCATTATTTTGACATGTAGCATTAGTCCATTATTTTGACATGTAGCATTAGTCCATTATTTTGACATGTAGCATTAGTCCATTATTTTGACATGTAGCATTAGTCCATTATTTTGACATGTAGCATTAGTCCATTATTTTGACATGTAGCATTAGTCCATTATTTTGACATGTAGCATTAGTCCATTATTTTGATATGTAGCATTAGTCCATTATTTTGACATGTAGCATTAGTCCATTATTTTGACATGTAGCATTAGTCCATTATTTTGACATGTAGCATTAGTCCATTATTTTGACATGTAGCATTAGTCCATTATTTTGATATGTAGCATTAGTCCATTATTTTGACATGTAGCATTAGTCCATTATTTTGACATGTAGCATTAGTCCATTATTTTGACATGTAGCATTAGTCCATTATTTTGACATGTAGCATTAGTCCATTATTTTGACATGCAGCATTAGTCCATTATTTTGACATGTAGCATTAGTCCATTATTTTGACATAGAGCATTAGTCCATTATTTTGACATGTAGCATTAGTCCATTATTTTGACATTGAGCATTAGTCCATTATTTTGACATGTAGCATTAGTCCATTATTTTGACATGTAGCATTAGTCCATTATTTTGACATTAAGCATTAGTCCATTATTTTGACATGTAGCATTAGTCCATTATTTTGACATGTAGCATTAGTCCATTATTTTGACATGTAGCATTAGTCCATTATTTTGACATAGAGCATTAGTCCATTATTTTGACATTAAGCATTAGTCCATTATTTCGACATTAAGCATTAGTCCATTATTTTGACAATGAGCATTAGTCCATTATTTTGACATGTAACGTCAGTCCATTATTTCGACACCCAGCCTTCGATTCAGCTGATTTTTGGATAGTTCTATGCCCATTATTGTGTTACATCTTCACTTCTCACTTCTGTAACACAAGGATACACGAGGACACCGTTGGAATATTATTCCGCCATTCCCTCCCATCATGAACCCTCC